>NC_065911.1:303030-606060 GCF_905147045.1 Nymphalis io
CTGCCTCCTCCTTTTGCGACATGACACATGCGCTGAACCGTGACACTGCCGCCCAGATCTCTTCGCTTCCGGCCATCTTCTCGACGACGGCCGGAAGCGACAGGTCCCCACCTACAGCCGTGGATAGGACCGCGCGAGGCTCCGCCCAAGCCGGGCACTCTACGCGCGTGTGTTCCGCCGTATCCACGGCTCCTCCGCCACAATGATGGCACTCCACCGTCGGCTCCCTACCGACCACCTCACACAGGTACCGGCCGAAACAACCGTGGCCGGTCAAAAGCTGTGTGAGGTGATACGTGGGTGGGCCGTGCTTGCGCTCGACCCACTTCCTCAGCACCGGCCGAATGGCCGCAACGAGGTCCCGGCTAGCACCCGGGACACCCAGTCTCTCCGACCACTCGGCGAATACCCTCTCGCGGGCCTCCTCTCGCCACGTCCGAACCTCACGTGGGTGGGGCCGGTTCTCCTCCGCTCTCACTGCCGCCTTGATCCGCCAATAGACCCTCGAGTTAGCCTCGGCCTCGAGGTCCCATGGCGGGCTTCCGGCGAGCAGGCACGCCGCGGTGTACGACACCGTGCGGTACGCCCGAGCCGCTCTGAGCGCCATCGCTCGCTGCGGACGTCGCAGCGAGGCGACGTTACGGGCGCTCAGAGCGTCCGCCCATATCGGCGCCCCGTAGAGCGCCATCGAGCGCACGACGCCGGTGTACAGGCGCCTGCAGGCACCTCCTGGCCCACCCACGTTCGGGAGGATCCTCCCTAGCGCCCCGGCTGCAGCCACCAACTTTGGGGCCAAGCGCCGGAAGTGCTCTTCGAACTTCCACCTGCCGTCGAGCACGAGTCCCAGGTACTTCATCGTCGACCCGACGGCGATGGAAGTTCCGCCCACCGTTATCGCCGCCCCCGGAGGTGGCGCGTTCCGAGGCCCGTGAAAGACGAGGGCCTCGGATTTGTGTAGGGCCACCTCGAGGCCCAACGCGCGGATTCGGTGGACTACGTGCGCCACCCCAGCCGTGGCGCGATAGGCCGCCTCCCGGTATGAACTGCCGCGGGCCGACACGAGGGTGTCGTCAGCGTAGCACGTGACGCTGACCCCCCGCAACGTGGCCCCGCGCAGCACCCAGTCGTAGCCGATGCACCACAGGAGCGGTCCTAGTACCGACCCCTGCGGAACACCGCACGACAACGACCTGACGGCCCATCCGTCCGCAGTCGGGAAGGCCACCGCCCTGCCCGAGAAGTAATCGGCCACGGTACGCCGCAGGTAGCCTGGCACACCGTGGAACCGCAGGGCCTCCATCACCGTTTCCCAGGGCAGGGTGTTGAAGGCATTGGAAATATCCAGCGACACTGCCAACACCACCCCGCCCCGAGACACCTCCTCCTTGGCCAGGCCCCTCACCCTGGCGATCGCGTCGAGCGTCGAGCGGCCGGGACGGAACCCGTATTGCCGCTCGTCGAGTCCCGGCTCCATACTGCCGACGAGACGGGCAGCGAGCACCCGCTCGAAGAGCTTGCTCACCTCGTCGAGCAACACGATCGGGCGGTAGGCTGACGGCTGATCGGACGGACGCCCGTCCTTGCGGATCAGAACGAGCGTGCCCGTTTTCCACCGTCGCGGGAACCTACCCTGAGACAGGCATGCGGTGAAGAGGCGCCGCATGCTCTCGCCGAGTTCCTCCGACGCGATCTTCAGGGCTCGACCAGGGATTCCGTCGGGCCCAGGGGCTGTCTTTTTCGACCCTAGTCTGATGACAGCCACCTGCAGTTCCGCCTCGGTGATCGGACTCACCGGTGACCCGTCGTCCTCCTCTTGGGGCCTGCTCGCGGGCGGCACCATGGCCGGTGGCACGAACTCTCCCCGCTCGGGGAAGAGCGTGTCCACAACCCTCGCCAAGAGCTGCGGCTGGAGACTGCTGGTCAGCGGAGGAGCCCAGGGTCGGAGCTTTTGTCTCACGACCCGATACGGACGCCCCCACGGATCGCCGTTGAGCGTCTCCAGCCATTCCTCCCACGCCGCCTCTTTGGCCTGTGCTATGGCCTTCTGTAGGGCCTGGCAGGCGGTCCTATATCCGGTGTAGAAGACCTCCTCCACGTCGTCATCACGGACCCTTCGTCTCCTACACCGAACGTAACGGCGCCGTGCCGCCACGCATGCCTCGCGCAGCCGACGGAGCTCCGGACGCCACCAGTACACCCGCCGACGTTGCGGGTGCGGCTTAGCCCTCGGCATCGCCGCGTCGCACACCCGGGACAAGGCGCCGTCGATCCGGTCGGCCTCCTGGTCGATCTGGAGGACCGGGTCGGAACCGGCCCCCCAAGCTTCGACGATGGCCGCCTCCTTCGCCAACTGTCCGTCGAGGCGACCCAGGCACCAACGCGGACGACCTTTCGTTCTTCCGACAACAGTGGGCCGAACATCCGAACGAGCCGACGCAGAGACATCGAACCGAATATATCGGTGATCCGACAGTGTCTCCACGCCAGTCTCGACCCTCCAGTTTTGAGCACGGCGGGCCAGGGCGTTGGACGCGAACGTAACGTCCACGATCGATTCGCCCTGCCGCCGCACGCACGTGCTCTCCAACCCACTGTTGAGGACCGCCAGCCCCAACGAGACCGCCCATTCCTCGAGCACCTCGCCCCGGGCATTGGCCACAGGAGAACCCCAAGCCGTTGATTTGGCGTTGAAGTCCCCCGCGACCAACACCGGTGCGGGCGCCGCTTGCCCGATCAGAGTCCCGACCTCTGCCAGCATCTGCTCAAACTCGGCGAGACTCCGACTGGGCGAGGCGTAGACGGCGACGACCGTCACACCGCCGACGACGGCCAGTACGCACCCCCTGCCCCTGGCCACACCCTCGATGGCCGGAGCGCCAGCGACCGCAGGGGCGACAATCGCCACGACCCGTTCGTGGTCGGAGACCCAGTCGTCCCGCGAGGGAACGAAGTAGGGCTCCGATACCACCGCCACGTTGATCTGCCACTCTGCCATGCTTTGGACTAGGAGGTCCTGGGCCCTGGCTGAGTGGTTGATATTGGCCTGGAGACAGCGCAGGGCCATCACTGCGCGGTCTCCATCGGCTCCGCCTCTATGCGTGGAGACGCGGCTACCGGGCCTTTCGTCGCCACCTTCCCTGTCTTCTTTCTCTGCGCGGCGCCCTTTCCGCCCTGGCACGACTTGCTGCAGGCGGCATGGGCAGCTGGCTTACCGGCCGCAGTGCAGACCACGCAGCTGGCTACGGTGGCGGAGCACTCCCGAGCCTTATGACCGGGCTGACCGCAGCGGAAGCACAGACGGCTTCGGTCGACGTCCCGGTCACACTTTGCCCCCATGTGCCCCCGCTCGAGGCACCGGAAACAGTGCAGCGGTCTGGGGTCGAGCAGCATGACTCGCGCCGACACCCACCCGACCCTTATGCGACCTACCTCCACGACCTTCTTTGCGGCCGAAACGGGGCAGCTCAGCCACAGAGAGCCCGAGCCGCTCGAGGCGCGAGCGATGATGGCCGCTTTAATGGCCCCGGTAGGGCAGCCGCCTTGTTCAGCGACCGCCGCCACGGCTTCCGCCACCGTCACGGAGTCGTCCAGGTCTAGTACCCTTAACCTTTTTTTTTTTTTTTTTTTTTTTTTTTTTTTTTTTTTTTTTTTTTTTTTTTTCGGGGAGGAAAGGCATTTACGCCTGCCGCCCGGTCCGGGGGGACCGGGACGGGTATGTGGGACTCACGGGGCAGAGGGCCACCGTCCTACCCACTAAAACCTCCCCGGATTTCCGCCTCTCCGCAAGGCGGCGGGGTCACGGGAACGTTGTGACTTACAACCGCAACCCCGCCAGCGGTCGTCGCCATAAGGCGAACCATCTCTAGAGCGCGCCAGGATGTTAGGGCGCGCCTCCCTCCTCTCTGTGCCTCCGTCCTGTTACGTGACGGACTCCCCCGAGTCCGCCACTGGAGGCTGGGCGTCAGGGCTTGAAGCCCCGCGGCGGATCAACAGACTGACTCCGCCGCCAACCACACTTTAACTCGGCGGCAGCGTCCGGCCTGCGAAGGCACGTCGCCGTCGAAGAGGTCTCCTTCTTCGTTGCGGGAGCGAGTCCACGTCGTCCTCCCGCTCCCGCTCTGCCTCCTCCTTTTGCGACATGACGCATGCGCTGAACCGGGACACTGCCGCCCAGATCTCTTCGCTTCCGGCCATCTTCTTGACGACGGCCGGAAGCGACAGGTCTCCACCTACGGCCGTGGATAGGACCGCGCGAGGCTCCGCCCAAGCCGGGCACTCTACGCGCGTGTGTTCCGCCGTATCCACGGCTCCTCCGCCACAATGGTGGCACTCCACCGTCGGCTCCCTACCGACCACCTCACACAGGTACCGGCCGAAACAACCGTGGCCGGTCAAAAGCTGTGTGAGGTGATACGTGGGTGGGCCGTGCTTGCGCTCGACCCACTTCCTCAGCACCGGCCGAATGGCCGCAACGAGGTCCCGGCTAGCACCCGGGACACCCAGTCTCTCCGACCACTCGGCGAATACCCTCTCGTGGGCCTCCTCTCGCCACGTCCGAACCTCACGTGGGTGGGGCCGGCTCTCCTCCGCTCTCATTAACGCCTTGATCCGCCAATAGACCCTCGAGTTAGCCTCGGCCTCGAGGTCCCATGGCGGGCTTCCGGCGAGCAGGCACGCCGCGGTGTACGACACCGTGCGGTACGCCCGAGCCGCTCTGAGCGCCATCGCTCGCTGCGGACGTCGCAGCGAGGCGACGTTACGGGCGCTCAGAGAAGTAGTACCCTTAACCTAACCTAACCTAACCTAACCTAACCTAACCTTTTTTTTTTTTTTTTTTTTTTTTCGGGGAGGAAAGGCATTTACGCCTGCCGCCCGGTCCGGGGGGGACCGGGACGGGTATGTGGGACTCACGGGGCAGAGGGCCACCGTCCTACCCACTAAAACCTCCCCGGATTTCCGCCTCTAGTCTAGTCTGATGACAGCCGCCTGCAGTTCCGCCTCGGTGATCGGAGTCACCGGTGACCCGTCGTCCTCCTCTTGGGGCCTCCTCGCGGGCGGCACCATGGCCGGTGGCACGAACTCTCCCCGCTCGGGGAAGAGCGTGTCCACAACCCTCGCCAAGAGCTGCGGCTGGAGACTGCTGGTCAGCGGAGGAGCCCAGGGTCGGAGCTTTTGTCTCACGACCCGATACGGACGCCCCCACGGATCGCCGTTGAGCGTCTCCAGCCATTCCTCCCACGCCGCCTTTTTGGCCTGTGCTATGGCCTTCTGTAGGGCCTGGCAGGCGGTCCTATAACCGGTGTAGAAGACCCCCTCCGCGTCGTCATCACGAACCCTTCGTCTCCTACACCGAACGTAACGGCGCCGTGCCGCCACGCACGCCTCGCGCAGCCGACGGAGCTCCGGACGCCACCAGTACACCCGCCGACGTTGCGGGTGCGGCTTAGCCCTCGGCATCGCCGCGTCGCACACCCGGGACAGGGCGCCGTCGATCCGGTCGGCCTCCTGGTCGATCCGGAGGACCGGGTCGGAACCGGCCCCCCAAGCTTCGACGATGGCCGCCTCCTTCGCCAACTGTCCGTCGAGGCGACCCAGGTACCAACGCGGACGACTTTCCGTTCTTCCGTCGACAGTGGGCCGAACATCCCAACGAGCCGACGCAGAGACATCGAACCGAATATATCGGTGATCCGACAGTGTCTCCACGCCAGTCTCGACCCTCCAGTTTTGAGCACGGCGGGCCAGGGCGTTGGACGCGAACGTAACGTCCACGATCGATTCGCCCTGCCGCCGCACGCACGTGCTCTCCGACCCACTGTTGAGGACCGCCAGCCCCAACGAGACCGCCCACTCCTCGAGCACCTCGCCCCGGGCATCGGCCACAGGAGAACCCCAAGCCGTTGATTTGGCGTTGAAGTCCCCCGCGACCAACACCGGTGCGGGCGCCGCTTGCCCGATCAGAGTTCCGACCTCTGCCAGCATCTGCTCAAACTCGGCGAGACTCCGACTGGGCGAGGCGTAGACGGCGACGACCGTCACACCGCCGACGACGGCCAGCACGCACCCCCTGCCCCTGGCCACACCCTCGATGGCCGGAGCGCCAGCGACCGCAGGGGCGACGATGGCCACGACCCGTTCGTGGTCGGAGACCCAGTCGTCCCGCGAGGGAACGAAATAGGGCTCCGATACCACCGCCACGTTGATCTGCCACTCTGCCATGCTTTGGACTAGGAGGTCCTGAGCCCTGGCAGAGTGGTTGATATTGGCCTGGAGGCAGCGCAGGGCCATCACTGCGTGGTCTCCATCGGCTCCGCCTCTGTGCGTGGAGACGCGGCTACCGGGCCTTTCGTCGCCACCTTCCTTGTCTTTTCCCTCTGCGCGGCGCCCTTTCCGCCCTGGCACGACTTGCTGCAGGCGGCATGGGCAGCAGGCTTACCGGCCGCAGTGCAGACCACGCAGCTGGCTACGGCGGCGGAGCACTCCCGAGCCTTGTGACCGGGCTGACCGCAGCGGAAGCACAGACGGCTTCGGTCGACGTCCCGGTCACACTTTGCCCCCATGTGCCCCCGCTCGAGGCACCGGAAACAGTGCAGCGGTCTGGGGTCGAGCAGCATGACTCGCGCCGACACCCACCCGACCCTTATGCGACCTACCTCCACGACCTTCTTCGCGGCCGAAACGGGGCAGCTCAGCCACAGAGAGCCCGAGCCGCTCGAGCCGCGAGTGATGATGCCCGCTTTAATGGCCCCGGTAGGGCAGCCGCCTTGTTCAGCGACCGCCGCCACGGCTTCCGCCACCGTCACGGAGTCGTCCAGGTCTAGTACCCTTAGTTCGACACACTTTGTGGGTCGATGGATCTGGACGATCTCCGGGCTGAGGGCCTCGCGGAGCTTTTCCGCCAGGGCATCCGCCGCCTTCTCGGCCTCGTTGGTGCCCGGCGGCACCTCGAGCATCCGCGCTCCCGTCGCCGCGGTCCGGAACCGTACCGCCGTCAAGCCGACCTCCCAGAGGCTGATCCGGCTTTTGGCCAGGGCCAGAGCCTTCTCGTAGCTCCACCCCTTTTCCTCAGCACCGGGCTTCAGCGTCAGCGTTATCGCTGCGGTGCGAGGGGGGCGGAGTTTCCTCCTAACCGGGACCTTCTTGGTGGCCCCGGAAGAAGTCGGCTTCGCCGCCGCTGGCTTGGCGCCCGTCTTCTCTGCCTTCTTTGGCCTGTTCCTAGCGACCACGGCGCTCCACGTGGCCGGAGTGGCGGCCGGCTCCGCTGACGACTGAGGAGCCACCCTCCTGGCTGCCGCCTCTTGGGCAGCCATACTTCTCTTAGGCCGCTTCGGCCTGACAGCAGCAGGCTTGGCGGCGCTGGCCTCGACGCCCTCAGTTGCGTGGGAGGCGGCTGGAGCCTCCTTTCCCGCCGCGGCTACGGCCGCTGCCTGCGCTACCCTACGGCGGTCAGCGGCGAGTGGAGGCCGCAGCCGAGGCTCCGGAAGGAGGCGGCCCTCGAGGCCCTCGAGGCGAGCGTTCAGCATCGTGCTGAACTGCTCGCGGTTCGCGCGCAGCGCCTCCTCCATGACGATTTTGAAGGTTCGCCTCCGTCAATCAGCCAGTTGGCCGGAGAGTCGCGTGTTAGCCGCCTCCAGCCGCGCCACCTCCTCCGTCACCGTGAGGGCCCTTAGATCCGCCACCGCACCTTTAATGGTGACGGCGGTGGACTTCAGGGCCCGAACGAACGTGCCCTTCAGGTTGCCCGACCTGTCGGCAACCTGCAGAACGACGTCGAGCGCCTCCTTCACCGCCGCGTCCAGCGCGGCAGACGTCTGCGGCACGTCCACGGTCGCGCCGGGTTGGCGTTTCTCTGCTCGGGCCGCCCTTTCTTCAGTGGCCACCTTGGCCGCCGCACTGTACGCGGCCAGTGCGTCCTCCGCCTCGTACCGCCGCTCCTTTGCCTTAGCGGCTTTTAGCTCCTCGCGGGAGCGCCCGAGGCCGACGTATTCGCCCGTCGTGGGCGGTCGACCACGCCCCCTTTTGGGGGAGGGTTTCAGCCATTTGCTGATGCCTGACCCCGAGAAGCCGCCTTCGCTCATACCCGCGTCGCTCTCGGAGCCGGAGGTGCTCTCCGGCCCAGGACGGGGCCGCTTCTCGCCCTTCCGCCGACGACAGGCGGGGTCTCTTGAAGAGACCATCACCATGCTGGTGGCCGACGAGTCGGACTCTGAGAGTCGTTCCAGTTGGACCACCAGTTTTTTGGACACGAGAGTGTCTTTGGTTTCGGCGCGCGCTATTGGGGCGCCCGCCTCCACCGCCATGTTATCGTTGTCCATATGATCGCCGAGTCCGTTGTTGTTTTTTGTATTCTTTATAAATTTTTCCATACTTAATCCCACGAGTATGGGGGAAATAAAAAGTCCACCAAGGCAGAGCCCCCTGTACCTTGGTAACCCTATATACACCGTGAGGTCGGGTGGTATCACGGGATCTACAAACTAATGTTTTTTATTGAGGTTGTCTCCTCTTGGCCCAGCCGGTTAAGGCAAGGCCCTCGGTCCCACCACGGGCTGCGAGACATGTCCACAACACCCGGATGGGGAAACGAGTTTGAGAGGCGGTGACCTTTTAGTCAGTCCTCCCAGCATCGATACCGACACTGGGTGAACCCGCCTCTCCCACCTCCTTTCTCCGGCAGCCCAAAAAGACCCCGGAGACCAACTCTAACTCGACTGACTCCACCATTGGGAGTAACCTCCAATAAATAAATAAATGAAAGAAGTAAAGTAAATAAAACAAGAAAATAAAACAAAACAAAATTAATAAAAATGAGACAGAAGAAAAGAAAACGAAACGAAACAAAACGGAAGAAGAACAAAACAACCAGGGTGCACCACGTGGAGGTGTCTGACATGCACCCCAACCTACCCTTTTTTTTTTTTTTTTCGAGGAGGAAAGGCATTTACGCCTGCCGCCCGGACACGACCGGGACGGGTATGTGGGACTCACGGGGCAGAAGGCCACCGACCTACCCACTAAAACCTCCTCGTTTCCTTCTCACCGCATGGTGGCGGGTTTACGGGAACGCGTTAGCACACCACCGCGACCCCACCTGCGGCCGTCGCTTTGGGTGAGCGACCCACCTGTTGTTTTTTATTGAGGTTTTCTCCTCTCGACCCGGCCGGTGAAGGCAAGGCCCTCGGTCCCACCACAGGCTGGCGCGTGGATGGGGAAACGAGTTCGAGAAGGCGGTGACCGAAGTCTGTCCGCCCAGCATCGACACCGAAACTGGACGAACCCGCCTCTCCCTCCTCCTCTACTCCTCTACTCCTGTCTCCGGCAGCCCGAAAGGACTCCGGAGACCAACTCCTCCTCTCTCTCTCCGGCGGCCCAAAAGGACCCCGGAGTCCTCCTATTTGCCACGGAGCCGCTCGCTGGTCAACTCTGCGCAACAGAGAAGTCCCAGGAGCGGCCCGCGACACTTCCGCCGCGTCAGTCTCAGCCGCGATCGACAAGCATTCCGGAAAAACATCGGATTGCTGGTCGACCCCGTTGCCCAGGGTGCACCACGTGGAGGTGACTGACATGCACCCCACCCCAACCTAACCTTTTTTTTTTTTTTTTTCGAGGAGGAAAGGCATTTACGCCTGCCGCCCGGACACGACCGGGACGGGTATGTGGGACTCACGGGGCAGAAGGCCATCGTCCTACCCACTAAAAACTCCTCGTTTCCTTCTCACCGCATGGTGGCGGGGTTACGGGAACGCGTTAGCACACACCGCGACCCCACCTGCGGCCGTCGCTTTGGGTGAGCGACCCACCTGTTGTTTTTTATTGAGGTTTTCTCCTCTCGACCCGGCCGGTGAAGGCAAGGCCCTCGGTCCCACCACAGGCTGGCGCGTGGATGGGGAAACGAGTTTGAGAAGGCGGTGACCGAAGTCTGTCCGCCCAGCATCGACACCGAAACTGGACGAACCCGCCTCTCCATCCTCCTCTACTCCTCTACTCCTGTCTCCGGCAGCCCGAAAGGACTCCGGAGACCAACTCCTCCTCTCTCTCTCCGGCGGCCCAAAAGGACCCCGGAGTCCTCCTATTTGCCACGGAGCCGCTCGCTGGTCAACTCTAAAGTTGTACCCAAGCATGCAACATTTAGAATTATTAATACAATTAAATAAAATAAAAGAATGAGATAGAAAATTATCGAGTAGTAAGCGAACAACAGAAGCGAAAAAATTCTTACTTTATTTTGTTTAAATCAGTCTCATTCGATATATGTATAATGGGACTAGTATCCGTGCGACGAACCATAATAGCACAGTTCTTAACCCATGTATACAAATATTTGTTTTCTTTCGCTTTCGTCTTAACCCGCTGTAGAAGAGACTTGTTTTGACTAGTCAGGTGATCGTTAAAAAATATTGGCGAATTATTATTATTAAATCCCAGGTCACTAGCTTTTAATTTTAATTTTCTTGCTTTACTCAAAAAATCATCCTTTCTATAGCGGGCTAAAAAAAAAAAAAACGAACAAGAATCGGTTTAGGTTTTTTAGAAGTATTATTCTTTGGGGCTACCCGAGTTATAAAATCCAAATCATAATTAATGTTCAGAGGGAAATCCATCCGTTGCGCAATACTCTTAAGCATATCAATTAAGTTTTCACCTTTCTTTTCAGGTATTCCATAAATTTCTATATTCGAAAATTTCTATCTCGACCATTGTTCACGGTTGTTGTGTTCTAGTTCAAACCTATTTAAGTTACTTTTGATTTCACCAATTTCTTTATTTGTCGCTTTCAAAGTTTTCAAATCATTTTCAATAAATTCAATTTTTTTATTCAAGTTTTCGTACTGCTCATTAATAAATGCTATACTATCTTGAAAAGAAGCAATTTCCTTCCTAATGGGCATCAATTCCGTTGATATAATATCTGCAATGGTTGTCTTCATTTTAGAACAAAATTTCTCAAATTCCAAAGAAACAATTTCACGAACTTGTTCATATGAAATCGACGCCTCCATTGAGCATTCCGGTAATTTGTAAGAAGCACCACGCCTTATTGTTACATTCTCAGGAGAACCGCAGTCATTTTTTCTTAAAGGTGTATTGTCGTTATAATATTGCCTCGGTTTGCTAAGAGAACATTCAGGACAGACCCACTTGGTTTTAAGGTCGGGTAATATTTTTTTCTTGCCTGTGGGATACATACAAGCGATGTGATAATTGTTTTTGCAACTGGAACATGTCATCATACCAGTAGCTCCCTCTGTGGTGGATTTACAGCACGCGAACTTCATTTTTATAGAATGTATCTTTTAAAATTGCAAATAATAATCTTGAACATGTAAATAAATAAAACTCGATCGAGTTCGCCTCGAGAATTAAACTCGGGTCGCTCGTGCGCAATAGGAGTCTAAAATAGGTATCGACACCACTAGACCAACGATGCACTTCGAAAACTTTGTGAAATTATTTAACAGTTGTTAAATTGAGTTGTATTAGTGGCGGATTATCCAATGAGAAGCAAGTTCAATGACATATGAATGTTCGAATAAAATAACTAGTTTTTTAATGTCTATATCACAAAGTTACACTATTTTACTATTTAAAGCACTGAGTTTGCACACTTTTAAGAGTTTTATAGGTTTATATTAGCACAGATATGAATGAAATTTGAAAATAAACAATTGTTCTGTATTTTAAACTGTGATTAACTGTAACTGAATGGTCTCATACAGTATTACACTTTATTTTAATATTTATTAATCCAAAGAAGCCACAAACACTAATCGTAAGTTATTAAATCAGAACAAACAAAGTTATTATTGTTTCACTACACCAACTTTAGAATTACTATTTTTATTTTTATTTTTGAACTTCATCATATTCATCAAACATTCATCATATTTTTATTTTTCAGCTTCACTTCAGATTGTTCAGTTCTGAACAAGGTGCGGCGTTTTTTCACGCCACAACAACTGTGCCTGTTATACAAAACACAGGTACGGTCTTGCGTTGAATATTGCTCGCACCTTTGGGATGGCTCCGCTAAGTACCTACTGGAGGCCTTGGACCGGTTGCAGCGACGTGCAGTACGCATTATTGGCGACGTAAAGGTCACAAACACCCTTAAACCTTTACAATTGCGTCGCGAGATAGCAGCACTGAGCACTTTCTATCGACTGTATCACGGCGAGTGCTCTGAGGAATTATTCTCTCTAATTCCTGCTTCCCCCTTCCTTCTTAAGTCCACGCGAGCTGGTTCTCGATGTCACCGCCTAACTGTGACATCAATTCCATCGCGCACAAAGAAATTTGGCAACTCCTTTCTTTGTCGCACTACCAAAAAATGAAATTCCTTACCAGCTCACGTGTTCCCCTCCTCTTACAACCCGGGTTCCTTCAAACGAGGCGTGAAGAGGCATCTTGCGGGCAGGCAAGGCGGTGACGGCTAGTACAGAACATTCTTCCCGACTGTACTGGCCGTCGTCGCGTTTGGACTCTACTACCACTTACCATCAGGTGGAGTAGAGTCATTTGCCATCCCGGACATATAAAAAAAAAAAAAAAATTATCAACCCACCTATCAAGATTGTTATTTAAATAAATGTGTAAACGTAACTATTTGATAGACTCAGAAATTAACTATATTCTATGATTATCATTTAAATAAATGTGTAAAAACTCAAGTACGGTGTACTAGGTATTTACTGTAATATTTACTTTTGATTTTTATTTTATTTTTTATTATATAATTTACTTTTCATTCAATGTAACTCGGGTTTTCTACCTAAATTTATTTAATTAAATATCTTATCTTAAAACTTAATATATAAAATATACATGTACTCTAAAATTTGTCGTATGTGGTCATATTCTAATTCGAATGGCCGAGCATTATTTGGAATGGGGACATTCCAATAGCAGAATGGCCGTCTGTTAGCGTTTGTAGGAATATAGGAGGGTAGTAGTGGGAGGAAGTGTATTTAAAGGAGGGTGGACGGTAGACAGGTCTCTTTTTGCTATCGTGTGTTCGGTCGATTGGTGTCATACTGTGTTATTTTTGTAATCCATTGCGATTAAGTTTGTTAGTGTCGTGTTGCTAAGAGTCATTCGATCGGGGGCGACAGCGAATGAGAGTGTGTCCCGTGTGAATTGTGTCTGTGACAGTTACATTTTAAAATAAGAACTGTGATTGTGTTTTCCTACAATTCATTTGGAAAGTTCGGATTCACCCATTAAATATCTGTTCCTGCTAGTGACTTTCAACATCAGAAGTGGGATGAACGTTCGAGGATACCCACAGGTATGTTTTCTTATTTTATGTACTTATCCATCTGGAGATATTTATGTTCAGCGGTCAGCACTGTGGCGGCCGCGATCTATATTGTAATAATGTATCTAACTATCCACGTCCACCAATAATATATATCAATGGAAATTAAAGCAAAGTTGTGAGGATGGGTAGGTAGGTATACATATTAATATCTCCTTCAATGCATTCCCTTTGTTTGGCCTGGTACAAATAAAGAGGCTATAATGTTGTTGTTAAGTGGTTACCTACCTGGGAACATTTCATCATCAAAATATCTACTGTTGTCATAAATAAACGCCTACTACAATTTAATATCAATTATAATGTAAGTATAAACTTATCGTATTGTCACCCCGACACTTCAACACGTCGGGCGGCGGCGCGGCGGTGTACGTGGTGGGCGTGCGCGACTGCGGCGCGCTGAGCGGGCTGCGGGCGGGCGCGCTGCGGGCGTCGCTGCGCGGGCTGCGGGACATGGCGCGCGCGCTCGGCGTCGCGCTCGTGGGCGCGCGGGCCCGCCGCGTGGCGCCCGCGCGCGCCGTCGCCGACGTGTACATCCGCAAGGTGGGCACGCCTGGAACTGGTACACCGATGGGCCGCGAGGCCGCGATCGAGACGGAGATGGTTTGTCGATGTGTGCTTATAACATTGCCATAGTACCCGCGTACCCTGTTTTGGGAGATTTTCGGGACTTAATTAAAACTAAATAGGGTTATTAAATTTTACTTTTTAATGTTTATTATACATTTTTTTTAATTATAATATTTTTTTGTTTTCCTCCTACACCCGAAAACCGTTGCATTGTTTGTTTTTGTTTCCGTTATCAATAGTACTTCGGCATCTTTATATGGTACTGGATTAGCGTTCTCATAAAGAATGGTTGCCACATATATTTCTATGTTACCCTCTTGACTCCGAATCTAATAATATTATAAATTCATGAAGAATGTTAAATCATGTTGTCGTTAGAAAACTATAAATAGGATAACGAATAAATTAAAATAACATATATACATATAACGAAGCACTTTAGTTTATTAATGGACTCCGTATTTATTTGTTTCATTGTCGACGAGTCGATATTTTTTATCGAATATCGGGACTTTTTTTAGCCGATGCTGGCAGCACTCACATGATAAATAATTATAGGTTATGAATAATAAAAACTGGAAAATCATATTATTTTTAGGATTTTAATGCGATATAAGGTTCCGTCATGCTATGGCATAAATAAACATCACTGAGAAACTATATTTTGAGACAAAATAGTCGTACTTACACGTGAAAACACACGCCGGCAATTTTCTTCTTGCTGTCGCTTTAACATGAAATAATACGACACTGCACCATTGTATAACCATCGATATAATAATAATAACTTTATTATTCAGGCATCGAGGCCCACAACTGTCTACAGATTACATATTTATAATTACAGAACATTCATTAATAATTAAAATTAAAATTAGAATCATAAAAATTACAATTAAAATATATAAGAATTATAGATTAATTAAACACATAACAAATACAATTTTATATATATATATACGACTAGAAATTAAGTAAAAATAATTGTTTATGTACGAGGCGCATAAACCAGATGATTACAATGACTTCTGGATCATCCGCCTCATCATATAGCCATTAACGTCATTTGCAATCATCATTAGGATAGTGTTGGTACTGTCTCTGATTCTACGTATCAGAGATGCAGATCTTTTTCTCATGATCACATAGAAATCATCTGTGCGTGCTTGTGCAAACATTTCTGAAGCACTACAGAATCGAGGCAGACCCAACAGTATCCTAAACCCATTATTATATTGAACACGAAGAGCATTGAGCGATTTTTTAGTGTAAGATGTCCACAGACTGCATGAATAGAAAGTTTGGCAGTACGCCTTAAATAGCGTAATTTTGGCGAGTTCACTACAGCGTGCAAATCTTCTAGCCAACATATTACATCTAATCGCCAAAGCTCTTCGCTCGCGTTCTATGTCTACATGATCCGTGAGGTGATATAAGGATTGTTTCTCGGCCTTTACACTGGATTAGAATCGTTTTCTAACATAAATATAAGCGAAAATTGAACATAAAACACAATGAACGCACCAACTGTCAAGTTTCAACAAACACCAAAACTGGTTACACGATAAGGGTCAAAAGATTTGATAATTCTATCTCTGTCTAAACCTGTCTACGCTACAGTACGTACTCGGTTCGCAGCTGGCGGACACGCAGCAGAGCGTCGAGCCGCGGGTCGCGGTGATGGGGGCGAACGAGGCGGGCAAGTCGACGCTCATAGGCGTTTTCACTCAAGGTACGTTCGTTATTATCTTGTTGAAGTCGTGAGTTCTAGTAACTAAATTAAATATTGAGTATTTAATTACAGGCACAAGGGAAATAACATCTTAGTTCCCAAGGTTGGTGGCGCATTGGCGATGTAAGCGATGGTTAACATTTCTTGCAATGCCAATGTCTATGGGCGTTGGTGACCACTTACCATCAGGTGGCCCATATGCTCGTCCGCCTTCCTATTCTATAAAAAAAAATATTTATAAGGCTTCGTATCCAGAAGTTTTTGATTCGATTATCATGTAGAGATCCTATACGTGTGTACTCGTAATAAGGAGATGACGCCTTATCCCAGCTGTGGGTAAAAATGCTGTTACATTTTTAAACAAATTAAATGATATCTACTCAGTCGGGACAAAAACCGACTTTGTTAATATTATATTGTAATATCATTTATTTTATCCTCAGATAAATATTTTATGGTCAAGAAACTTAGTTGTAATTACAATGGCAGTATAAAATTTGATCTTGAAATTGTAATGACGTCATTGGTTGATGGTATGTTAGCTGTTTGTAGTGCGCAATACAATAGTTTTTCTTTTCTACAGGTGAACTCGATAACGGTAGAGGGAGCGCTCGCCTGAACATGTTCAGGCATTTGCACGAAGTGAAAAGTGGTAGGACGTCCTCGCTCAGCCACGAGATACTCGGCTTCGATGCTCAGGTGCGCTGATGATTATTTTGACGTTTATTTAAATTAAGAACAATCCCCCACCCACTTGCAAAGCCCGGGCAAACACCACTGCACTTTGATGTGCTTAATAAATGGGCACATTGTCAGGAGATCTGCTTTTATGGGATGAAGTATTGCTATGTATATCCATCAACCCGCATTGAAACTGCAATTTAGAGCTCCAAAATCACAAGTGGAGGGGAGGGCTTAGCCCAGCAGAGGCGTTATTTTTTATAATAAGTAAATAGAAAAGAAAAGTAAAAGTAAGTTGTACACTAGAAGTGAGATTTGGAAGCATGTAAAGACATTGTTTGCGCCTGAACTCTCTCTAATTTTCACCCTGGGATTATGTAAATGTCTATGTCCCACTGCTGGGCTAATCCCTCCCTCTTCTTAGTTTGATGAGGAGCTTATTCCAATACGCTGTTCCAATTTAGTGGTGCTAATCTGGGTTTTAACACGCTATCATTGGTAACGATTTACACATTCTATTCACTACCATCTCGGTTCTCAATAGGATTAAGAGTGTGTGGGAATAGAGACTGTCTGTGCTTGCACGCACACACAAGTACTATTATTAGTCCCGTGCAGTTGTCTAAACCGTTCGTATTCGTAGCAGCCTGTGAATGTCCCACTGCTGGGCTAAAGCCTCCTCTCCCTTTTTTTTAGAAGGTTTGGAGCTTATTCCACCACGATGCTCCAATGCGGGTTGGTGGAATACACATGTGGCAGAATTTCAGTTTTGAGAGATTTCAACCATGATTCGTGGTGAGCATTAAAATCCCCCAAAAACACCAATTCCGCGTTAGGAAATTGCTCTTGCGCAGCATCTGCCACCCGACTAAGATGGTCAAATAATCGGCTTGTCTCCAAGTCACCATTGTGGGATCTGTAGAGGCACACGTAGACTCGGCTCTGACGAACCAGGTCCACACGTACCACCAACATGGAGAAGGAGGGGTCCTCCAAGCAGCGCAGTCGGTGACAGCAAACATCCGTCCTGACGAACAAGCATACTCCGGCTTTCGCTTTGAAGGATTCTTCAAGCGTGTAGCCGGGATAATTAAGGTAGCTGGTATCGGCAGGACGGAGTATTTGTGTCTCCGTGAGAAACAACATTGCTGGCCGTGCTGTCTCGAGATGGTGGTGGACAGCGTTGAGGTTAGTGTGGGGGTGTGCACCGCTGTACGACCGTTATTTCTGTTTTGTTGCGCCATTTGGGAAAAATAAAATGGAAAAGAGACGTGAAGCGAGCGATGTATTGCCACGATAGGGATGAGCAAAGTGTGGAGGCGTGTTTCCCCAAGTGGTTGCCAAAAGGAAAAATACACTGACGGAACGGACTTCCGCCGGACGGAAGGGCCCCCGAACCCCCCCGGAAGTGGCCGCCGGGACCCTACCTACCGGTCATCAACCGGCACGACGGTCCACCCCGAGATTATGCGTGGCCTGGTGGGGCAGCCTCACGAGCTGGTTAGGCACGGTCGGGCCCCTGTACCATGCCACGGGCGGCCAGCGGAACAGCCGTTTCTTCGGGTCTCCCTGTCCGGCAGGTAAATACAATTTCCCCCGGCATTGGTTCAACAGCCCTCTCCATTGGACCAACACCCATTGCGGCAATACTTGCTCGGGCTCTGGCTGTACGCTGGCTGACCTCGAAACGCGGCTGCAAGCCACTTCACAAGTTTTTCACCATGCGTACGGTGGTAACAAGCCAGGCAGATGTTAAACATCCTACCACCAGAACCTACTAAAAATAATCGGCAAAAAAATAAACTCTTTTGCTACAATTAAACTATGTAAGAGTTTAAACACAATTTTTTATCATATTTATAAGCCCTTATCGAGCAATACGTCTTATTAATGAAAGTTTTTTAAGAGAGAGAGTTGGTTCCTCCTAACTGGCCTAGGCCAGTCTGGGTACGGGCCTCGGGGTTGCCCCCTAACCTGTCGTGTCTTTAATTTTTGGCCCAAGAGGCCAGGGTAACAGCGACCCAGTGGCTGTAAGTTTTTTAAATCAGCTACAAGATAATATTATAGATAGCACTGTAGTCATATTATCAACTTATACTATAAAGTTTTTTTTTTATTTCTAGATTTCGGCAACAGCCGGTATAACTAGCATCACAGAAGAACACATCGGTCTTCTGCTGGCTTTGGACATGCCGTTCTTCGCAGTCATCAACAAGTGTGAACTGGGTTAGCAACATCAATGCTGTTGTAGCGAGGCTGGCTCAATTGTTGGAACCCGCTAATAAGGTCAGTGATTTTATTTTAAATAGCATCTATAAAGACTAGCTTATAAACTAGGTTATTATTTCTTACATCAATGTTTATGGGTGATGGTGACCACTTACCATCAGGTGGCCCAATTGCCCGTCCGCACACATATAACATAAAGAGAAGACGGGGGGGAAAAGTTTAACAGACAAACAGATATATTTACTTTCCCATTTATAATATTAGTATATATTGTAATTGGAAACATGCAGGTTTCCTCGCGATGTTCTTCAAGGAGCACGAGATGATAAATCAGGGATGCTGTATAATTTATAGATTTATTTAAATTTAAAGTAATGGTATATATTGGTATTATTACAGAAACCGCTGTTAATAACTGACGAGAATATGGCAAGGAACTGCGTTGCGCCACAAAAGTCGATACTGGACACCATAGACAATGTAGACGAGGAAAACAAAAAGGATGAGGAGTGAGTAGCTTCACAAGCCTTTATTTAACCCGAAGTGTTTCTGGGTGAACTCTTATATATGACTTTAAAACGAGTTCCATACTATTGGTAATGGTAATAATATTGTCCTATAGCTATGCCAACCACCCTTGCTAGATACTTTCCTTTCACGCCAAAGGTTGTGGGTTGGGTTCCCACTCAGGACAGACAATTGTGTGCATTAACATGTCTGTTTTTCCTGAGTCTGTGTGTGTAATTGTCTATACAATAGTATATCAGTTGTCTGGTTGCCATAGTACAAGCTCTGCTTAGTTTCGGATCAGATATATATATATAGTTGAACGCAAATCACAGTAGTGTCGGCCGGCAGGGTGGCCGTGTTCCCAGTGAGCTGCGTGCGCGGCGCCGGCCTCAACGCGCTGCACGCGTGCCTGCTGGCACTGGCGCCACGCCACGACCTGCAGCGCCCCGAGGACGTGAGTGAACCATATGTTGCGCAGTTGACTAGTATCCTTTGTATTAAATTATAAATGTTATAATTTATGTCACTTTACAGGAGGCGTGCGAGTTTCAAATAGACGAAATTTTCCACGTAGGGGACTCGACGGGGCCCGTCGTAGGGGGACTGCTCGCGCGAGGGCGACTCTACGAGGGCGACGAACTTATCAGAGGTGCGTTGCGTTCTGTTAGTTGTGAGATGAATAGAGCGACGTATATTTAACACCCCCCCCCCCCCAGGACCTCTGGAGTCCGGCGAGTTCGCGGAGATATCCGTGCGCACGATATACCTACGGGGCTACGCCGCGGGACTATCAGAACTACTCCACTCGTCGCAAGCTTCGGAGAAGAATCGAAAGAACGCGAGGAGACAGAACAAGAATATCCTCCAGGACATCGCCAACGTGAAGAACAGCCTCACGAAGACATCGGACACGAAGTGCACGAACGTGTACGTGTCGGACGACGGGAGCAAGTACAGCGACGCGCACGTGTCGAGCGACACGCAGGACAAGTGCGTGTGTGATGACCTGGTGTTCCTCGAAGACCCAAACGACCCTAGACGCTGTATATACTTTCAGGTGAGCAGAAAACTCTACTCGTTTTTAAAAGATTAGCAAACCTTAGATATGCGATTCCACGCGATTCGCTACCAGCTCTGCTGTATTGTACACCACAAACACTTCTCGATCAATATATCTCTATATATAACACGACACTGTTACACTTAACTACTTATATACACTTTAGTTTTACTTACAAAGTTCCGATAACAACTTCACAGATAACCAAAACGCTAAATTTTTCGCGAATCCATAGTCAATACCACAGAATATTAAGATTTCGACCAAATTTCAAGGTCAAAGTTGCTTATATACTCTACTTGCTATTGGAATCGACTATAGACTTGTATATGTTTGCACAGCACATTGTGTGTGTGTGTGTTTTTTATCCGTAACAGCACGTGAATGTCCTACTGCTGGGCTAAAGGCCTCCTCTCCCTTTTTTGGGAAGGTTTGGAGCTTATTCCACCACGCTGCTCCAGTGCGGTTTGGTAAATACACATGTGGCAGAATTTCAGTGAAATTAGACACATGCAGGTTTCCTCACGATGTTTTCCTTCATCGTAAAGTACGAGATGAATTATAATCACAAATTAAGTACATGAAAATTCAGTGGTGCCTGAACCATCTTGGCTGTTTTTTTTTATATGCTAGCAATATTAGCACAGACTGTGCAATATAATATGTAATGCGGTCATGAATTAAATTTGATTGAATGTAACAGGCATCCGTGCATGTCCTGAGATACTCCACGGCCATCTACCCAGGGTTCCAGTGCTCTGTGCATGTCGGGAACGTGCGTCAGACGGCCATTATCGAGGTGACGAATACATATATCAAACTCACTTTGCAGAATGGAATTAAATAGTTTAATTTTGGTATAATTTGTGGTGTTGCTTAAAATACTTAAGCATGATAATGATATTTATTTTTTATGTTATATTCCTGTTTAGCGGTAGAATATCTGAGTAGTGGGTGGTACCTACCCAGGCGGGTTTGCACAATGCCCTTACCACCAGTTACCACACACACTTATAATATATTCTGCCGCCAAACAGCAATAGCATTGTTGTTGGTGAGTAAAACAGTGTATCTACAGGCACGAGGGACATAACATCTTAGTTCCCAAGGTTGGTGACGCATGTGATGTAAACGATGGTTAATATTTATTGCGGTGTCAATGTCTATGGGCGGTGGTGACCACTTACCATCGGGTTGCTCATCTCATCGCTGACCACGGATATATTTTTCGCTTTAGGGTATAATGTCTCCGAACAACGTGCTGAGGGCGGGCGAGTGGGCCTCCGTGCTGTTCAGGTTCACCCGCTGTCCGGAGTACCTCGTGCGGGGCCGCCGGCTGCTGTTCACGGCGGGGCTGGGGACCAGGTACCGCTCAACGAACCCAACGATAACTTCTAATTACAGTTGAATTGTTAAGCCAATAAAGTATATCGTCAGCTCAGTGTTGGTATCCGAGATCGCTAGCTCCACTGACTTTCACATATTTAATTTATAAGTGTTCGGTGAAAGAAAATCATCCATGCATCGAAGCAGGTTGTGGAATAAGCTCAAACCTTCTCCTGAGAAGGAGAGGTTTTAGCCCAGCTGTGGGACATTTATATACTGTAACTGTTTTGAATCATGTTGGAATAAGTTTTGTTCTTAAGAAGAGATATCTTCGACCAACAGACACTTTTGTACTTTACTAGCAAAACCCGGTAGGTGGCTGTTAATGTGGTACAGCGCCATCTAGCGGTGTTACAACGAAGTGGATATTATAAAATCATCCATGAGACATACATCTAAAATTCAACTATGATGGTGATTCAAACGGTCCGAACTCTATTAATCACAAACAGTTACACAAACAGCCATTTTTATATATTAACGAAATTGTTTTGTTACAGAGCCATCGGCCGGGTCACGCAAACCTTCCCGTACATACCATGAATTCTATAGAACACGGCTCCAATGTAAAATTCGAGATCTCTCTAGAATATTCTAGATAAATTAAATATATTAATTGTATCTGTAACCAGTTTTCTTGTCGTGTTCACTTCATGATTGCATGGGGGGCGTTTCGCCTTGCGGATTAAATTACAAAAAACGACAATCGATGATGGTATTTTTATGTTACATAAAAACAGTGTTACCAACTTCTTAGAAGCATCCTCCTTACGGATGAATTGAAACAAATACAAAATACATTTATAATATGATGTTAAAAAAAAGCAAATCAAGTACTGCAAGTAGCATTAGTAAACTTGAAATATACTCAATTAAATGAAGCTGAAGATTTAATCCCCGGAGAGAATTTCTTTAAAAAATGTTCCTCCTAAAAAATGTCTAACCTGAAAATATCCTATTTGATTTCATCTGACATAGCCCTATTTAGGGGGAAAACCCCCAAGTTGGCAACACTGTATAAAAAAAATGTGGACCATCCATATAAACTTTCATATATTTAACACTAGCGGACAAATTTTTAATAAACCGTCATATGTGATCGAGCAAATTTTCACTCATAACTCATTTTTATTCAGTCAGTTAATTAATCAGTGTCAGAGTTTTTATTACGTATACATATATATATATATATATATATATATAAATAATAAAAATATATATATATATATATAAATATATATATATATATATATATATATATATATATATATATATATATATATATGAAAAAATTAATATGGAACTAATGGCTTCTTATGTATGTACACACATACATCCAATTTCTAGTTAATATTAAATAATTATATAACTAGGTTTATGAAATAACGTACATACACAATGGATATTACATCTTGGTTCCCAATGTTGGTGGCACATTGACAATATAAATGATGGTTAATATTTCTTAAAACGCCAATGACGCGGTGGAGAATTACCACCAAAATTACATTAGCCTTCCTATTCGAAATTAAAAAAGAGAAATAGAAATCGCAACAGTAAAAGGTTATAATTCTTTATATTTGAAAATATGTACATTCAAAAACATTAAATTCTTAGTTATACCATGTTTGCCTATCTACCCTTCCGTGACGCCACGGTGACAGGACTATGATAATCTTATCGTATGTTAAATTGTTACAATAATAACTTATTTAGAAGTTAGTTGACTTAAAATTTCAAATAAACTGAGATTTAAATTAAATATTATTATTTAAAATCAAAATAGCACTATGTACGTGTTAATATTGTATTTAATACACCTTTTACAATTAGTTGAAATGTATATTTAGTATATTCCAATCGTAGGAGTAAATATAAACTAACTTTATATTTCCATATCCCGTGATAGTCGCTAATAGCTCAGCTTAACTACTTTCTCGAATAAAACGCAATTTTTTTCGCAAATCCATAATGAATATCACAGATAATTCAAAATCTCGACCAATGATATCGCGCCAATTCAATGTTGGTTGTTAATTTGCCTTTGTCTACTCTTGTTGCTTTAATACACTAGTTATTTTCTATTTAAATGAAATAACATATTTATATGCATACATATATAACGTAACTGTTTTTAAAATGATAATCACGCCCCAAGGAACAAATCTTTAGGTTTGTATTTTTTTTTTTTTTTTGTTAATGGTAGCTCTTACAATGCCGATGTTACTTTTGCATTAAGCCGCGCTGATATGTAAGACTCCAATAACAATTGATTATAAATTTAAAACAATAATGTTGTACGGTAAAATATTTTTTGTATTTATTTAAAAAAAAACATGCTTAGCATTTTACACACAATTTTGGCGCCATTAATATAATCACTACCTCAAGAGGTAAACCAAAATTAGCTTTCATATTTTTGTATTTAAACTTTGTACATTAAATGATATATCCAGTTCCTGTTTATAAATTGCAATTTTAAGTTAATGATACATATTTATATAACATTACGATATCTATATATCAATGATCGGATTATTTAATGCCGATTTTACTTTAGACGATATGACATTGACTTTTATGATTTGTATTAATTAATATTTTTATAGCTATCTGTGGTATCGATATTAATTAAACTACAATAATATTAAACATAATTTAATAAAAGCAATTAATGGTTGATAAGTATGGGATAAATCGTTTTTCAATATAAGGGCGCAATAAGATTTTTTTTAAACAAAGATAATTAGTATCATTTACGTTTTTGGTCTAAGAAAACGTGTCGCGTTAAAAGTTATTTTTTTAAATAAAAAAACATACTCAAACCTTTACTAACCTGATTATGATATTACACATAACAAATTTAAAAAAATTGCAGCATAAAATAATGTTATTTATATATGAATTAAAAAATAAACATCCAGGTATTTAGGTATAAGTTGTAATAACTCGGTCATATTTTTTTGAGAACTTCAGGCATTATAAGCACGAACTATTCCCGTCAATCTTATTCTGATCAGTTATAAATATAAATGAAATTTCGTCTATTACCTAACTTATGCAATACTAAATTTGAATATGTACCAAAAAAAAAATTATATATTACATTTTGGTAAATTTTTACAAAATTCAAGCGATTCATCACTGCTTGAAAATTATATTTTATTCTTACTAGGCGCCATTTTGAATATATAAGGAATGGCCTGTGTTTAAGACTCTGCGGCAACATGAATGGAAAAAAATACCGCTAAGCTAAATAACAATAATTATCAAAAGAATAGCAGACCTAACATCAGAAATAGCATTTGTGTGATAACCATCCTCAAGAATATTAAAAAATGCTCTGTTATGTCATATTCTGTTATTTTGAAAAGATCCCATTTTCAAATTCGTATTGTGTTATTTAAATTTATTAAAATATTATATATTTTTAAACATAATCATGACGGCGTTTTAAATTTAAATTTTGGCGCGATTAATATTATTGTATTGTTGTATACATATCTTTTGTTGAAGTATTTAAGTTTTGTACATTAAATCTAAATGATTTTTCTAGTTCCTGTAAGCTGATATAACTTGCTATTTTAAGTTAAATATACGTATTAATGTAACACAAACGTAAGACATTTTTAAGTGACACCATTTTGAAATTCAGAAATATTTATGGGAACAAAATTAATTAAATAATTTGCTGTTTCGTTTTTCATCTGTAAAAACAATTGTAAGTAAATATTTTAATTTATAATTTGTATGAATTAAAATACCTAAAAAGTAATCCTACTAAAAAAATTGTATTTATAAGTGTATTTTTTACATTTACTCTATATTTATCATCAAATTTGTATTTTATATATATTCCACTAAGATTCATTTTAACTTTGATAAAGTAATGGTAAGCGATGAAATGATGGTGTTAAATAATTAATTGTGAATAATCTGTGGCAGTTCGCTTAGAATATTAATTTGAAACGTGTGTTTCTTTAATTTTTTAATTTTGTCAGAGTAAACGGCCAGTTTTAATAAAAGTTAGCTTCATGTCATCGATTTATGAAAATTTTGGGTGTTATTAGACTAAATTAATCTTTTTATTTAATTATGCTTTGAATAAAACGTGTGATTGTGACTTAAAAAATAAAACAATGTTTTTTACTGACTTAGAAAAATGTTATATATTAGCAAAGATTAAAAAAAAATTTAAATCAGTCATTCAATATTAAAAAAAAATTAAAACATTTTTTAGCACATCATTAGACTATAATAAAAATAATTAAAGTATGTTGGATTTTTTATTTAAAATCTTTATAATTTAAGCTACACTTTGTAAAAAATAAATTGGCAATTATTGTGTCAACCCGCGTTCATAAGAAAGTTTCACAACAATGCGCGCTTGCTGAGTTGGTGATAATTAATCAAGTAGACTTATAAGTACATTCGAATTATTTCACAAAGGTTTAAAGCTACTAGTTGTGGATATATGCAGATTCTACCAAGAAGAACTGAACCGAAGAAAGAAACTCAATAGTAAATCTTGTAGCGTTAATCGAATTCCATACATTAGTATATAATCATAAATATCATTGTCCGATGTCCGATGGTCCTGCGCCTGAACTCTTTCCGGTCGTATCGGATTGCCGTCCCATCGGATTATGAGAGTTAAGGAATAGGGAGTGCACCTGTGTTTGCGCACACACTTGTGCACTATAATATCTCCTGCGTATTTGATTAATCAATCTTGAGATTGGCCGCCGTAGCCGAAATCGGTCTGGAGGACATTATTATTATAATTCAATTATAGATTAAAAGAATCAATTAGTTCCAGTTAGGATTAAAGTGTTAATGTACCAGGAGATCATAAACAGTGAGTCAGTCTCACCGAACGATAAGTTTTAAAAGATCATAAACAGTAAGTCTGTCTCACCGAACGACTAGATTAAAAGAGTCATTTAGTTTCAGTTAAGATTACAGTGTTTGCATTTGTGTGCATGAACATGTCTGTTTGTCCTGAGTCTGGGTGTAATTTTCTGTATAAATATGTATTTACATAAGAAAAGTAGTATATGTAGTATATCAGTTGTCTGGTTTCCATAGCACGAGTTTTGTACAAGCTTAATTTGGGATCAGATGGCCGTGTGTGAAAAATGTCCCAGGATGTTATTATTATTAGTTTCAAAGGTTTAGAATTAGGATTACGTTGTTAATGTACCAGGAGAACATAAACAGTGAGACGGTTTCACCGAATGATTAGATTAAAAGAGTAAATTAGTTTCAGTTAGGATTACAGTGTTAATGTACCAGGAGATCATAAACAGTGAGACGGTCTCACTGAACGATTAGATTAAAAGACCATTAGTTCCAGTTATGATTACAGTGTTAATGTACTAGGAGATCATAAACAGTGAGTCGGTCTCACCGAACGATTAAATTAAAAGAGTCAATTAGTTCCAGTTAGGATTACAGTGTTAATGTACCAGGAGATCATAAACAGTGAGTCGGTCTCACCGAACGATTAGATTAAAAGAGTCAATTAGTTTCAGTTAGGATTACAGTGTTAATGTACCAGGAGATCATAAACAGTGTGTCGGTCTCACCAAACGATTAGATTAAAAGAGTCAATTAGTTCCAGTTAGGATTACAGTGTTAATGTACCAGGAAATCATAAACTGTGAGTCTGTCTCACCGAACGATTAGATTAAAAGAGTCAATTAGATTCAGTTAGGATTACAGTGTTAATGTACCAGGAGATCATAAACAGTGTGTCGGTCTCACCGAACGATTAGATTAAAAGAGTCTTTTAGTTTCAGTTAGGATTACAGTGTTAATGTACCAGGAGATCATAAACAGTGAGTTGGTCTCACCGAACGATTAGATTAAAAGAGTCAATTAGTTTCAGTTAGGATTACAGTGTTAATGTACCAGGAGATCATAAACAGTGTGTCGGTCTCACCGAACGATTAGATTAAAAGAGTCAATTAGTTTCAGATTGGATTACAGTGTTAATGTACTAGGAGATCATAAACAGTGAGTCGGTCTTACCGAACGATTAGATTAAAAGAGTTAATTTTGACTAGACCTTTAGCGCGGTTGGTAGATACTTGCCTTTTCACGCCGAAGGTTGTGGTTTCGATTCCCACTCAGGACAGACATTTGTGTGCTTGAACATGTCTGTTTGTCCTGAGTCTGAGTGTAATTTTCTGTATAAGTATGTATTTACAAAAGAAAAGTAGTATATGTAGTATATCAGTTGTCAGGTTTCCATAGCACGAGTTTTGTACAAGCTTAATTTGGGATCAGATGGCCGTGTGTGAAAAATGTCCCAGGATGTTATTATTATTAGTTTCAAAGATTTAGAATTAGGATTACGTTGTTAATGTACCAGGAGAACATAAACAGTGAGACGGTTTCACCGAACGATTAGATTAAAAGAGTAAATTAGTTTCAATAAGAATTACAGTGTTAATGTACCAGGAGATCATAAACAGTGAGACGGTCTCACCGAACGATTAGATTAAAAGAGTCAATTAGTTTCAGTTAGGATTACAGTGTTAATGTACCAGGAGATCATAAACAGTAAGACGGTCTCACCGAACGATTAGATTAAAAGAGTCAATTAGTTCCAGTTATGATTACAGTGTTAATGTACCAGGAGATCATAAACAGTGAGTCGGTCTCACCGACCGATTAAATTAAAAGAGTCAATTAGTTCCAGTTAGGATTACAGTGTTAATGTACCAGGAGATCATAAACAGTGAGTCGGTCTCACCGAACGATTAGATTAAAAGAGTCAATTAGTTTCAGTTAGGCATACAGTGTTAATGTACCAGGAGATCATAAACAGTGTGTCGGTATTACCGAACGATTAGATTAAAAGAGTCAATTAGTTCCAGTTAGGATTACAGTGTTAATGTACCAGGAGATCATAAACAGTGAGTCGGTCTCACCGAACGATTAGATTAAAAGAGTCAATTAGTTCCAGTTAGGATTACAGTGTTAATGTACCAGGAGATCATAAACAGTGAGACGGTTTCACCGGACGATTAGATTAAAAGAGTCAATTAGTTTCAGTTATGATTACAGTGTTAATATACCAGGAGTTTTACAGTTTTAATCTACCCGTTCGGTGAGACCGACACACTGTTTAAGATCTCCTGTTACATTAACACTCTAATCCTAACTGAAACTAATTGACTCTTTTAATCTATAATTGAATTAAAATAATAATGTCCTCCAGACCGATTTCGGCTACGGCGGCCAATCTCAAGATTGATTAGCCAAATACGCAGGAGATATTATAGTGCACAAGTGTGTGCGCAAACACAGGTGCACTCCCTATTCCCTAACTCTCATAATCCGATGGGACGGCAATCCGATACGACCGGAAAGAGTTCAGGCGCAGGACCATCAGCTTTAAGTGCTTTCCGAGGCACGGGAGTGTACACATTTCCAATTTCCAGACTTCGGGCTGCTACTCAGAATTTTCTGACAGACAAACCCAATAGTTTTTTTTATTTGCCCGACCTGGGAATTGACCCGGATGGGGTCTGCCTTACATCAAGCCACTAGACCAACAGCAGTCATAATTATACGAGGACTTTGAAGAGAATAGATTAGCATCTCAACCACTCCATTTACCATTTCCCTTATAATAAATTATTTTTTATTGGACAGAGAGTGTATGACCAGAGATAAATATTAACCATCTACTTGATACTCAAATATCAATATTTGCAAAGAAGATGCTCTGAACATAATGAAGATAGTAGAAAGCAGCACCAGCACCAAGTTGTACTACTACTATAATAATAAAAAATCCAAATACAGTGCAGACTGGCGACATCTAGTGTCTACTACATGTACCATTATGCTAGACATTATGGTAAGTTCGTTTAATCATTAATTAAATCATATAATCGACTAAATGGGTACAATGATATTTATGATTATATACTAATGTATGGAATTCGATTAACGCTACAAGATTTACTATTGAGTTTCTTTCTTCGGTTCAGTTCTTCTTGGTAGAATCTGCATATATCCACAACTAGTAGCTTTAAACCTTTGTGAAATAATTCGAATGTACTTATAAGTCTACTTGATTAATTATCACCAACTCAGCAAGCGCGCATTGTCGTGAAACTTTCTTATGAACGCGGGTTGACACAATAATTGCCAATTTATTTTTTACAAAGTGTAGCTTAAACTATAAAGATTTTAAATAAAAAATCCAACATACTTTAATTATTTTTATTATAGTCTAATGATGTGCTAAAAAATGTTTTAATTTTTTTTTTAATATTGAATGACTGATTTAAAAATTTTTTTAATCTTTGCTAATATATAACATTTTTCTAAGTCAGTAAAAAACATTGTTTTATTTTTTAAGTCACAATCACACGTTTTATTCAAAGCATACTTAAATAAAAAGATTAATTTAGTCTAATAACACCCTAAAATTTTCATAAATCGATGACACGAAGCTAACTTTATTAAAACTGGCCGTATACTCTGACAAAATTAAAAAATTAAAGAAACACACGTTTCAAATTAATATTCTAAGCGAACTGCCACACATAATACACAATTAATTATTTAACACCATCATTTCATCGCTTACCATTACTTTATCAAATTAAATTAATTCGGATAAATTGATACTTTGAGGCAAAGAGATCTAATAAAATACGTACTTAAAATTTATGCAATAAGGACTATTATTGTATAAACAATAAGATATGTAAGAAAATTTTAAAATCGTTAAGAAGGAGATAAAAGTTAAAATGAATCTTAGTGGAATATATATATAAAATACAAATTTGATGATAAATATAGAGTAAATGTAAAAAATACACTTATAAATATACATTTTTTTAGTAGGATTACTTTTTAGGTATTTTTAGTTCATACAAATTATAAATTAAAATATTTACTTACAATTGTTTTTACAGATGAAAAACGAAACAGCAAATTATTTAATTAATTTTGTTCCCATAAATGTTTCTGAATTTCAAAATGGTGTCACTTAAAAATGTCTTACGTTTGTGTTACATAAATACGTATATTTAACTTAAAATAGCAAGTTATATCAGCTTACAGGAACTAGAAAAATCATTTAGATTTAATGTACAAAATTTAAATACTTCGACAAAAGATATGTATACAACAATACAATAATATGAATCGCGCCAAAATTTAAATTTAAAATGGCGTCATGATTATGTTTAAAAATATTTAATATTTTAATAAATTTAAATAACACAATACGAATTTGAAAATGGGGTCTTTTCAAAATAACAGAATATGACATAACAGAGCATTTTTTAATATTCTTGAGGATGGTTATCACTCAAATGCTATTTATGATGTTAGGTCTGCTATTCTTTTAATAATTATTGTTATTTAGCTTAGCGGTATTTTTTTCCATTCATGTTGCCGCAGAGTCTTAAACACAGGCCATTCCTTATATATTCAAAATGGCGCCTAATAAGAATAAAATATAATTTTCAAGCAGTGATGAATCGCTTGAATTTTGTAAAAATGTACCAAAATAGTAATATATAATTTTGTTTTGGTACATATTCAAATTTAGTATTGCATCAATCAATCAATCAAACAACAGCCAATCGTTGTCCACTGCTGAACATACGCCTCTCCCAAGGTGCGCCAAAGCTCCCTGTCCTCCGCCTTCCGCATCCAGTTGGTGCCCGCCACCTTCTTAAGGTCGTCGGTCCACCTGGCTGGAGGGCGCCCTACGCTGCGCTTGCCGATTCGCGGTCTCCACTCCCTAGAGTGGAGACCGCGAATCGGTCTCGTCTGCTCCAACGGCCATCGGTCCTACGACATACGTGACCAGCCCACTGCCACTTCAGACTGCTAATTTTGCAAGCTATGTCGGTGACTCCGGTTCTTTTCCGGATAATCTCATTTCTGATCTTATCCTTCAAAGATACTCCGAGCATAGCTCGCTCCATAGCACGCTGAGCGACTTTGAATTTGTGGACTAGTCCCGCAGTTAGTGTCCACGTTTCGGCACCGTATGTCATGGCAGGTAAGACGCATTGGTTGAAGACTTTCGTCTTCTAACATTGCGGTATAGACGACTTGAGGACTTGACGAAGGTTGCCAAATGCTGCCTATCCCAAGCGAATTCTTCGATCGGCTTCCTTCTCGAAGTTGTTCCTACCGACTTGTATTATCTGTCCTAGGTAGGTATATTCACTAACAACTTCGAGAGGTTTCCCCTCGACGTATATCGGTCCCGGCACGACATGCCTATTGAACATGACCTTGGTCTTGTCCAAGTTCATACCGAGACCGACACACCGGGAAGACTCGCCTAGGCTACGCAGCATTTCGGTGAGTTGTTCCAGCGACTCTGCTATGATGACGATATCGTCGGCAAATCGAAGGTGTGAGATGTACTCGCCGTTTACATTGACTCCATACCTAGTCCAATCCAGCGTTTTGAAAACGTCTTCCAACGCGTTGGTGAACAGTTTCGGGGATATTACATCCCCCTGTCTCACCCCTCTGCGCAGTTGGATCGCCTTCGTCTTACAGTCCTGGATGTGGACAGTCATTGTAGCGGCGTTGTACAGACATCTCAGTACCTCGATATATCGCCAATCGATATGACATCTCTGCAATGAGTCGAGCACTGCCCAGGTTTCAATGGAGTCGAAGGCTTTCTCGTAGTCCACAAATGCCATACACAGCAGCTGATTGTACTCTTCGGTCTTCTGCACAATCTGCCGAACAGTATGGATGTGGTCCACGGTGCTGTAGCCTGATCGAAAGCCGGCTTGCTCTGGGGGCTGGAACTCGTCAAGTCGTCTGGCGAGACGGTTCGTGACGACTCTTGAGAACAGCTTATACACGTGACTCAGGAGGGAGATTGGTCTGTAGTTTTTCAAGAGGGTTTTATCACCTTTCTTGAAAAACAGTACCACCTCACTCCCGCTCCACGTTTCCGGGGTCTTGCCATGTTGGATGACGGAATTAAAGAGGCTTGCTAGCTCTTTCAGGACCGGAGTCCCGCCTGCCTTAAGCAACTCTGTTGTGATTCCGTCATCTCCCGGAGCTTTGTTGTTTTTAAGCTGTTCTAGAGCCGACCTAATCTCTCCTTGGTCAACGACCGGGAGCTCCTCGGAGTAATGGCGCATAAGAGGGTCGCGCTGGTCATCAATACTGATTCCCACAGGTTTATCCGATCTTGAAGAGAACAACTGCCCATAAAACCTCTCTACTTCTCCGATAATCTCAGGCCTAGAGGTAACGACCCCACCATTTTCAGTTTTAAGTTTTGTCAGACGCGGCCTCCCAAACTTGCGAGCGAACACTTTCGATCCCCGATTTTGCTCAATCGCAGCCTTGATGGCACGGGTATTGGAGCGTCGGAGATCGCGTCGCGTCAGCGTTTTTATTGTTCGGTTTAAGGCCTTATCTGACAAAAACGATGGTAGTTCTCGTCGTTTTCTCATGAGCTCGAGTGTCTCAGCAGAGAGTTTTGGTGCGTGTCTCTTCTCTGTGGCGGAAAACACTTGCGGGATGTGTTTTGCAGTATTTTGACCAGCGTGTCGGTTCTCTCATCAATGCTGCTTATGGTTTCCAACGCGGTGAATTGATATTGAAGTTCCATTTGTAACTTTTCGGAGCCTTGAGCAGCTTGGAGCATGGTAGGTCGGAGAGTAGACCTCATCATTCTCGATCTTTCGGCTTTTAAGTTGATATTTAGAGTGCCTCGAACCAAGCGGTGATCACTTCCGGTATTAAACCTGTTGATCACTGAAACATCTCTAAATATGTGCCTTTTATTCGAAATGATAAAGTCTATCTCGTTCCTTGTCACGTTATCGGGGCTTCGCCAGGTCCACCTCCTCTGAGGCTTCTTTTGAAAGAAAGAATTCATCAAAAAAAGCCCCTTCGCTTCGAGAAAGTTTACCAGCATTTGCCCCCTGTGATTTCTGCAGCCCAAGCCGTAAGGTCCGACTTTCGATTCACCGCTATCTTGTACTCCCACTTTAGCATTAAAGTCTCCCATAACAACATTGTAGTGGGCCTTCGAGGTGTCGTTGAGGGCCTTTGCGATGTCCTCGTACATCGCTTCGACCACATCATCAGAGTATGTCGAAGTTGGCGCATATACCTGTACGACCTTCAGGGAGTACCTGTCGGAAAGTTTTAGGACAAGGTACGCTACCCGGTTCGACACACTACTGATTTCCACAATGCTGCTAATGAGATCCTTTTTGACTAGAAAACCGACACCACCCTGGGAGAGGTTATCACCTTCGCGGAAGTAGAGTAAGTTACCGGACTCTAGAGTAATCGTGTCCTCCCCCTGTCTTCGGACTTCAGATAACCCCAGTATATGCCAGTTTATATGACTTAACTCTACTTCTAATTCGGCGAGGTGATGGTCCAGCCTCATCGAGCGTCCATTATACGTTGCCATGTTCAGTCGTTTTATACGGTAGCCTGCCGTGAACCGGTGATTCTTAGCTCCCCCTGCCCTGCCGATACCGCGACCGCTACCTTGGTCGGGCCTAGCGGGCTTGCCGGTAACTCGGGGCCTTTTTTTGGGCGCATCTGTCATTAAGGGAGGGGTTTGCCCATACTCGCCGCGCTGGGCAGGCGTGTTGGCGAGCGCAGTAGGAGGGTAAGATGTTTATGGGAGGGGGGACGCTGCTGCCCATCCCCCCTTTTCCCCGTAACTCAGTCGCCTCTTACGACACCCACGGGATGAGATTTGGGGGAGTACTATTCTAAGCCGGTGGTAGTATTGCATAAGTTAGGTAATAGACGAAATTTCATTTATATTTATAACTGATCAGAATATGATTGACGGGAATAGTTCGTGCTTATAATGCCTGAAGTTCTCAAAAAAATATGACCGAGTTATTACAACTTTACCTAAATACCTGGATGTTTATTTTTTAATTTATATATAATTGTAGGCGTTACGTACAATTAAGAAGGAGTGTTGAGCGAGTAAAAGTTGAAGAGAAAGAGTTTATAGATAGAAAGGACAGTTTATTGAAAGTCACAAGCACACACACTAAAAGTCAGAAGAAGAAGAATAAGTTTAGAAGAGGCACAGAATTACACAGAGACAGTTACAAATTATAAATTATAAAAATAGGACGCGGCGGATACAATTTACTTAGAATTTCGAATTGAGTTAATAGCGTGTAAGCGTACAGCTGACTGACTCGACCGGCCGGTGCATCGTCCATCGGCGCGGCGCAAGCGCCGCCCCTCTGTGACGTAGTCGTTCGAGACAATGGGACCGGGCAGCGGCCGATCTATTTATTAACTACTAATAATTATGTTTGCGTGTCCGCTTTACATACAAATAAATATGTGTATTATTTTGCGATATATTTTTTATTTTTTTATATTTATGAAAATATATATTTATGCTACATAATTAACATTATTTTATGCTGCATTTTTTTTAAATTTGTTATGTGTAATATAATAATCAGGTTAGTAAAGGTTTGAATATGTTTTTTTATTTAAAAAAATAACTTTTAACGCGACACGTTTTCTTAGACCAAAAACGTAAAGGATACTAATTATTTTTGTTTAAAAAAAATCTTATTCAACCATTAATTGCTTTTATTAAATTATGTTTAATATTATTGTAGTTTAATTAATATCGATGCCACAGATAGCTATAAAAATATTAATTAATACAAATCATAAAAAGTCAATGTCATATCGTCTAAAGTAAAATCGGCATTAAATAATCCGATCATTGATAGTTAGATATCGTAATGTTATATAAATATGTATCATTAACTTAAAATTGCAATTTATAAACAGGAACTGGATATATCATTTAATGTACAAAGTTTAAATACTAACAACATGAAAGCTAATTTTGGTTTACCTCTTGAGGTAGTTATTATATTAATGGCGCCAAAATTGTACTTCAAAATGGCGTCATGACGTTTGTGTTTTTAAAATGCCAAGCATGTTTTTTTTTAAATAAATACAAAAATTATTTTACCGTACAACATTATTGTTTTAAATTTATAATCAATTGTTATTGGAGTCTTACATATCAGCGCGGCTTAATGCAAAAGTAACATCGGCATTGTAAGAGCTACCATTAACAAAAAAAAAAAAAAATACAAACCTAAAGATTTGTTCCTTGGGGCGTGATTATCATTTTAAAAACAGTAACGTTATATATATATGCATATAAATATGTTATTTCATTTAAATAGAAAATAACTAGTGTATTAAAGCCACAAGAGAAGACAAAGGCAAATTAACAACCGACATTGAATTGGCGCGATATCATTGGTCTAGATTTTGAGTTATCTGTGATATTCATTATGGATTTGCGAAAAAATTGCGTTTTATTCGAGAAAGTAGTTAAGCTGAGCTATTAGCGACTATCACGGGATATGGAAATATAAAGTTAGTTTATATTTACTCCTACGATTGGAATATACTAAATATACATTTCAACTAATTGTAAAAGGTGTATTAAATACAATATTAACACGTACATAGTGCTATTTTGATTTTAAATAAGAATATTTAATTTAAATCTCAGTTTATTTGAAATTTTAAGTCAACTAACTTCTAAATAAGTTATTATTGTAACAATTTAACATACGATAAGATTATCATAGTCCTGTCACCGTGGCGTCACGGAAGCGTAGATAGGCAAACATGGTATAACTAAGAATTTAATGTTTTTGAATGTACATATTTTCAAATATAAAGACTTATAACCTTTTACTGTTGCGATTTCTGTTTCTCTTTTTTAATTTCGAATAGGAAGGCTAATGTAATTTTGGTGGTAATTCTCCACCGCGATTTAAGAAATATTAACCATCATTTATATTGTCAATGTGCCACCAACATTGGGAACCAAGATGTAATATCCATTGTGTATGTACGTTATTTCATAAACCTAGTTATATAATTATTTAATATTAACTAGAAATTGGATGTATTATATTTTCATATATATATATATATATAAATAAGCCTTTATATATTGTGATATTATTTATACATAAGCATAGACGTTTTGCATGTATGTTATATACGTAATAAAAACTCTGACACTGATTAATTAACTGACTGAATAAAAATGAGTTATGAGTGAAAATCTGCTCGATCACATATGATGGTTTATTAAAAATTTGTCCGCTAGTGTTAAATATATGAAAGTTTATATGGATGGTCCACATTTATTTATACAGTGTTGCCGACTTGGGGGTTTTCCCTCTAAATAGGGCTATGTCAGATGAAATCAAATAGGATATTTTCAGGTTAGACATTTTTAGGAGGAACATTTTTTAAAGAAATTCTCTCCGGGGATTAACTCTTCAGCTTCATTTAATTGAGTATATTTCACGTTTACTAATGCTACTTGCAGTACTTGATTTGCTTTTTTTTTAACATCATATTATAAATGTATTTTGTATTTGTTTCAATTCATCCGTCAGGAGGATGCTTCTAAGAGGTTGGCAACACTGTTTTTATGTAACATAAAAATACCATCATCGTTTGTCGTTTTTTGTAATTTAATCCGCGAAACGCCCCCAACGCAATCATGAAGTGAACACGACAAGAAAACTGGTTACAGATACAATTAATATATTTAATTTATCTAGAATATTCTAGAGAGATCTCGAATTTTACATTGGAGCCGTGTTCTATAGAATTCATGGTATGTACGGGAAGGTTTGCGTGACCCGGCCGATGGCTCTGTAACAAAACAATTTCGTTAATATATAAAAATGGCTGTTTGTGTATTTGTTTGTGATTAATAGAGTTCGGACCGTTTGAATCACCATCATAGTTGAAATTTAGATGTATGTCTCATGGATGATTTTATAATATCCACTTCGTTGTAACGCCGCTAGATGGCGCTGTAACACATTAACAGCCACCTACCGGGTTTTGCTAGTAAAGTACAAAAGTGTCTGTTGGTCGAAGATATCTCTTCTTAAGAACAAAACTTATTCCAACATTATTCAAAACAGTTACAGTATATAAATGTCCCACAGCTGGGCTAAAACCTCTCCTTCTCAGGAGAAGGTTTGAGCTTATTCCACAACCTGCTTCGATGCATGGATGATTTTCTTTCACCGAACACTTATAAATTAAATATGTGAAAGTCAGTGGAGCTAGCGATCTCGGATACCAACACTGAGCTGACGATATACTTTATTGGCTCAACAATTCAACTGTAATTAGAAGTTATCGTTGGGTTCGTTAAGCGGTACCTGGTCCCCAGCCCCGCCGTGACCAGCAGCCGGCGGCCCCGCACGAGGTACTCCGGACAGTGGGCGAACCTGAACAGCATGGAGGCCCCCTCGCCCGCCCTCAGCACGTTGTTCGGAGACATTATACCCTAAAGCGAAAAATATATCCGTGGTCAGCGATGAGATGAGCAACCCGATGGTAGGTGGTCACCACCGCCCATAGACATTGACACCGCAATAAATATTAACCATCGCTTACATCACCAATGCGTCACCAACCTTGGGAACTAAGATGTTATGTCCCTCGTGCCTGTAGATACACTGTTTTACTCACCAACAACAATGCTATTGCTGTTTGGCGGCAGAATATATTATGAGTGTGTGGTAACTGGTGGTAAGGGCATTGTGCAAACCCGCCTGGGTAGGTACCACCCACTCATCAGATATTCTACCGCTAAACAGGAATATAACATAAAAAAATAAATATCATTATCATACTTAAGTATTTTACGCAACACCACAAATTATACCAAAATTAAACTATTTAATTCCACTCCGCAAAGTGAGTTTGTTGTATGTATTCGTTACCTCGATAATGGCCGTCTGACGCACGTTCCCGACATGCACAGAGCACTGGAACCCTGGGTCGATGGCCGTGGAGTGTCTCAGGACATGCACGGATGCCTGTTACATTCAATCAAATTTAATTCATGACCGCATTACATATTATATTGCACAGTCTGTGCTAATATTGCTAGCATATAAAAAAACAGCCAAGATGGTTCAGGCACCACTGAATTTTCATGTACTTAATTTGTGATTTAATAATTCATCTCGTACTTTACGATGAAGGAAAACATCGTGAGGAAACCTGCATGTGTCTAATTTCACTGAAATTCTGCCACATGTGTATTTACCAAACCGCACTGGAGCAGCGTGGTGGAATAAGCTCCAAACCTTCTCCTCAAAAAAGGGAGAGGAGGCCTTTAGCCCAGCAGTAGGACATTCACGTGCTGTTACGGATAAAAAAACACACACACACACACACAATGTGCTGTGCAAACATATACAAGTCTATAGTCGATTCCAATAGCAAGTAGAGTATATAAGCAACTTTGACCTTGAAATTTGGTCGAAATCTTAATATTCTGTGGTATTGACTATGGATTCGCGAAAAATTTAACGTTTTGGTTATCTGTGAAGTTGTTATCGGAACTTTGTAAGTAAAACTAAAGTGTATATAAGTAGTTAAGTGTAACAGTGTCGTGTTATATATAGAGATATATTGATCGAGAAGTGTTTGTGGTGTACAATACAGCAGAGCTGGTAGCGAATCGCGTGGAATCGCATATCTAAGGTTTGCTAATCTTTGAAAAACGAGTAGAGTTTTCTGCTCACCTGAAAGTATATACAGCGTCTAGGGTCGTTTGGGTCTTCGAGGAACACCAGGTCGTCACACACGCACTTGTCCTGCGTGTCGCTCGACACGTGCGCGTCGCTGTACTTGCTCCCGTCGTCCGACACGTACACGTTCGTGCACTTCGTGTCCGATGTCTTCGTGAGGCTGTTCTTCACGTTGGCGATGTCCTGGAGGATATTCTTGTTCTGTCTCCTCGCGTTCTTTCGATTCTTCTCCGAAGCTTGCGACGAGTGGAGTAGTTCTGATAGTCCCGCGGCGTAGCCCCGTAGGTATATCGTGCGCACGGATATCTCCGCGAACTCGCCGGACTCCAGAGGTCCTGGGGGGGTGGGTGGTGTTAAATATACGTCGCTCTATTCATCTCACAACTAACAGAACGCAACGCACCTATGATAAGTTCGTCGCCCTCGCGCAGGCAGTCCCCCCACGACGGGCCCCGTCGAGTCCCCTACGTGGAAAATTTCGTCTATTTGAAACTCGCACGCCTCCTGTAAAGTGACATAAATTATAACATTTATAATTTAATAAAAAGGATGCTAGTCAACTGCGCAACATATGGTTCACTCACGTCCTCGGGGCGCTGCAGGTCGCGGCGCGGCGCCAGCGCCAGCAGGCACGCGTGCAGCGCGTTGAGGCCGGCGCCGCGCACGCAGCTCACCGGGAACACGGCCACCCTGCCGGCCGACACTACTGTGATTTGCGTTCAACTATATATATATATATATCTGATCCGAAACTAAGCAGAGCTTGTACTACCAGCTGGCAACCAGACAACTGATATACTATTGTATAGACAATTACACACAGACTCAGGAAAAACAAACATGTTAATGCACACAATTGTCTGTCCTGAGTGGGAACCGAACCCACAACCTTTGGCGTGAAAGGAAAGTATCTAGCAAGGGTGGTTGGCATAGCTATAGACAATATTATTACCAATTACCAATAGTTAATAGTATATAATTACCAATAATATTACCAATAGTATGGAACTCGTTTTAAAGTCATATATAAGAGTTCACCCAGAAACACTTCGGGTTAAATAAAGGCTTGTGAAGCTACTCACTCCTCATCCTTTTTGATTTCCTCGTCTACATTGTCTATGGTGTCCAGTATCGACTTTTGCGGCGCAACGCAGTTTCTTGCCATATTCTCGTCAGTTATTAACAGCGGTTTCTGTAATAATACCAATATATACCATTACTTTAAATTTAAATAAATCTATAAATTATATAGCATCCCTGACTTATCATCTCGTGCTCCTTGAAGAACATCGCGAGGAAACCTGCATGTTTCCAATTACAATATAAACTAATATTATAAATGGGAAAGTAAATATATCTATTTTATAATAGGAAAGCGGACGAGCATATGGGCCACCTGATGGTAAGTGGTCACTAACGCCCATAGACATAGGCATTGTAAGAAATGTTAACCATCGCTTACATCGCAAATGCGCCATGCTCAGAAATGCTCAGAAACCAATGATGACAATGCTGAGCAGTTATCGGATGTTGTGGGTGTTACCGGTCCATCCACAAGTTCATCTGAGGGCTTCAGGGACGCCGCCCCGTCAGGAGAGGCCGTGTTGGAGGATGACTAATATTTTAATTCAGCAACACCACACCTGCCTATATAAGACGAGATGTTGGCGATAAGAGCTCATTATTACGTTAACTTTTCAAGTGTGCGGAAGCTCTGCCCGAATAATTACCGATTTAATTAAATTACTAATTATTTTATGTTTGTTTAAAGTCATAAATTGTGTATGTACTTGAGGCCGAAGGCCAAATAAATCTTTTTTTTATTTTAATAATTGTTTGATTTATAACATCAGAAGTGGGATTCGAAGGCTGTTATAGCCGCAAACACATTTCTGGTGCTATAGATGAAACTTAATTCTACCCTCCCACGCGGTTTAGTAATTTAAATATTCGGGCAATGCTTCCATCAGTGTAATGTCGAACAACGATAAACGTAACAAACGAAGACGTCGAGGACAAACTCCACTCAACTCAATGGAAGAGATCCTGACCAGACCGCGCGCTTTGGAGGAGCAGTCTCGTGCGTCTGTGGAGACGCAAGCCAGTGCATCAGTCAGTGCTGGCACTAGTCGCGCTGTCGCGCTGCAAAGCGCCACACCAGCAGCCGCATCGACGTCTGGGGTGCCGACTCCGCCACGCGACCACGTGGTTACGCCGCCACCGACTCCGCAAACCAGCCAGACGGGGTTATCGCAGTCCGAAGATGTGTTGACGAATGCTGCCGAGCGGCTCTTGACCGCTATCAGCTGTGCTCAGGTCAGATCCAATCGATATTTTGTCTCTGATTTTGATCCGAGTGTTCATGACTTCGACACGTGGTGTGATGAGGTAGAAAGAGCGCGTATTTTGAACAAATGGGGCGACAAAGAATGCCTTGCTCACATCGGACATTGTCTGAAAGGGGAATCTCGTACCTGGCTTAGCCAATGGACAAGTGATATTCGCACATGGTCCAATTTCAAACTAGAATTAAAAGCCTTATGCCCACGCTCTGTCGATGTCGCGAATATTCTTTATGACTTTATGCGAACAGAGTCCGACAAATACTCCACATACGCCGAATATGCTCGTAGATCGCTTTTAAGGTTACGCATAGTTAAAGGTCTAAGCAACGAGCTACTTACTGCCATTATTATACGTGGAATCGTAGACCCACAAATCCGCGCTATGGCTATTAACGCTAAATTATCGCCCGATTCTATAGTGGAGTTTTTGTCTAACTTTGTTTAACCTTCTAACAATTCAAATAGAAAAATATCTACTAACTATAGTCGGTTTGATAAATTCTCTAATAATAATAATTTAAATCGCAACCTTTTAAAACGCAAATACAGTTCAAACGATTCAAAATCAATTAAATGTTATCATTGTAAGCAATTTGGCCATAAAAGTGTAGATTGTAGTAAACGATTGAATACAACTACAAATAATAATAACAACGAAAGAGCAATCGCGCTACCGGCAACGTCTCGTGTTGATGTGTTGAAGTGTACATTTTGTAAAAAAGTAGGTCATTCCGAGAATATGTGTTTTGCCAAAGAACGGTCGAGTTCACGAAACAATAATGGTGTTAATTTTTGTCGCAAACTTGTGGGTATTTATAAAAATCGTGACGTAACAACTGCTGTTATCTCGGGAATCCCGTTAGATGTTTTGATCGATAGTGGTTCATGTGTCTCTCTAATGTCGAAAAATATTGTTAAACATTTTTCATGTCAATTAAGACCTACAAATCAATTATTACGTGGCTTAGGTGATATGGAAGTGAAATCAGAATCATATGTAACGTTTCCCGTTGAATTCAGTGACTTAACAATAGAAATTGATTTTTATATCGTCGATGATAATAATTTAAATGTACCTGTAATTATTGGCACCGACGTGTTAAATAGAAAAGGCATAACTTATGTTAGGACCGGTGATTGTCAGCGTATAATTCGTAGTGAACCTATTGAAAGCAATATTTTGCCAGTAAATTCAATTTGTTTATCCGAACAAGTAAATACGTCTGTGTCTGGAAAAGATAGGGAACAATTATTAGAGATTCTAGCCAAGTATTCAAAATTATTTTTAAGTGGTACCGCGATCACAACTGTAAAGGATAGTGAAATGCATATTAAACTGACAACTAATGTACCCGTGTATTATAGACCCTATAAATTATCACACGATGAAAAATTAAAAGTTCGCGAAATAGTTAAAGATTTGCTTAATAAAGGTATAATTCGTGAATCTGACTCGGAGTACGCTAGCCCAATTCTATTGGTGAAAAAGAAAGATGGTTCTGATAGAATGGTGGTGGACTACCGTGCACTGAATCGGATTACTGTTAAAACTAGACATCCCCTACCGTTGATTAATGACTACATAGACCGATTAGGTAAAGCTCGCTGGTTTAGTTCCTTAGATATGGTATCTGGGTTTCACCAACTTAGAGTTGCTGAGGAGTCTATTCATAAGACGGCATTTGTTACCCCGGAAGGCCACTACGAATATTGTAAGGTCCCCTACGGATTAGCAAATGCACCGATTTTTTATCAGAAAACTATTGCTAAGACGCTAAAATCCTTTATTGAGGCCGGACAGGTTGTAGTCTATATCGATGACGTACTTATATTGACACAAAGCATTAACGAAAACCTTATTTTATTAGATTCGGTAATTAAAACTTTGACAGAGGCAGGATTTTCTATCAACTTAAAGAAATGCACTTTTCTAACCAATGAAATCGAATATCTCGGTAGGATTATACGCGATGGTCAGGTTAGGCCGAGCACTTATAAAATTGACGCGTTAGTTAAATCACCACCCCCGAATAATGTCAAACAGGTGCGGCAATTCCTAGGCCTCGCTGGGTATTTTCGTAGATACATATCTAATCACGCGATTAAGACCGCGCGCATTGCAGCCCTAACTAGGAAGGGAATAATTTTTGACTGGACCGACGAACATGAAAACGCACGTCAGGAAATAATTTCTTATTTAACAAATGAACCAATTCTAGCTATATTCGACCCTGACTTAATGACCGAATTACATACTGATGCCAGTTCAATTGGCTATGGCGGTATTCTTATGCAAATACATAAAGACGGTTGTAGGCGGGTAGTCGTATATTTTAGTAAATTAACTGCCGGCGCGGAGTCCAAATACCACAGCTATGAGTTGGAGACCCTTGCCGTAGTAAAATCATTGCAACATTTTAGACAATATTTAATTGGCAAAACTTTTAAAATAATCACAGATTGTAATGCGCTAAAAATGACGCAACGCAAAAAGGATCTCCAACCCAGAGTTGCAAGGTGGTGGATGTATATGTAGGATTTTGATTTCTCGCTAGAATATCGTAAGGGCACACTTATGTCACATGTCGATTATTTAAGCAGAAACCCGGTCAATGTTGTCGATATCATTCGAAAGCCCCAAAATTGGGCTCAAGTGGCACAAGCAGGTGACGAGGAAACCATTTCTTTGTTAGAGAAATTAAATAACGGTGAATTAGATAACACGCGTTATGTAAAACGTAATGACCTCTTGTATTATAAATACGACGTCACGGGTGAGCAAGCGCGATTCTTGTGTTATGTACCAAAAGCATTTAGATTAAGCTTGTTACGCGTTTTCCACGATGAGCATGAACAAATCGGTATAGACAAGACGATTGATCTGATCCTACGGCACTTTTGGTTCCCCGGTCTAAGACGATTTATCGCGAAATATGTCACACACTGCGTTATTTGCATTTCTCATAAACAAACTCCCCGAGCACCTTTACAACCTATATCTTCGTGGCAAAAAGATTCGGTACCATTTGACGTGATACACGCCGACGTACTCGGGCCGATGAGAGATAGCGATGGTCATAAACACGTACTCATTATAATTGACGCATATACAAAATATTGTTTACTGTTCGCGTTAACACGCCAAGATAGTAGTGAGCTAAAGCGTGTAATAACTCAAATTATATCGCTGTTCGGTACTTTTAAAAAGCTAGTGTGCGATAGAAGTCGTATGTTTGATAATTACGAATTTATTAACTGGATATCTGGTTACGGTGTCGAAGTGCATTTTATTACTCCCGAAATGCACCAAGAAAACGGCCAAGTTGAACGTTACTGCCGCACAGTACTTAATATGATAAGGGTTGAAGTAAATTATAATAAAAATGATTGGTCAAAATTATTGTGGAAATTACAACTAAAATTAAATATCACTAAACATAAGACAACCCAATACCCGGTACTTAATCTTCTCATTGGCACCGATTCGACTACTCCGTTAATAAATAGCTTGATTAAAGACATAACCTACGAAGGTTCAAATCCAAATCGCGACGCGACTCGCGAATTAAAAAGGCAACGAGCTGAAGAGCTTATTCGCGATAATAGAAACAAACAAGATGCTTATGTTAATAAAAATAGAAAACCTCCTAAAAAGTATCAAGTAAATGACTTGGTTTACGTGATCAAGAATTCTCAAAGCACCGGGAAACTTGATAGTGGTATGAGAGGCCCTTATAAAGTAACTAAGGCGCTCCCTAATGATAGATACGAAGTCCAATTGTTGGCTGGTGCTTATGGCAAAACTACTCAGGTAGCTGCAACATATATGGTTTTATGGAAGGGTGAATGGACACCTGAAACTTGTGCTACATTTTTTGAAGGTATTTACTTGTTGTGCATGAGTTGTTATTTGTCTTGACTTTATTTATTTATTGTGGCATGTAAATGTGAGACGTGCTAGTGGAAAAGACCCATGTAAAACCTGTGCGCGCGGTATTGGGTTGACCACAATGGTTTCTGGGGTGAGTCAGTTGCGCAGCTGACAACAGACCTGTGTAAATCCATGATGTATAGGTATCTGGGGTGACCTACTATAGACTGATGTAAAACCTGTTCGTACACACGACTTTGTGCGAGGTATTCGGTTGCGTGGGAACAGACCTGTGTAAAATCTATGTAGTCTATTAAAACTGACTTGTGTAGTTGACAAATATACAAATATATGCCTTGTTGAGTAATAGAACAGACGTGACTAATGATGGATTTTTGTGTGTTTATTTCCTCAGAAACCAATGATGACAATGCTGAGCAGTTATCGGATGTTGTGGGTGTTACCGGTCCATCCACAAGTTCATCTGAGGGCTTCAGGGACGCAGCCCCGTCAGGAGAGGCCGTGTTGGAGGAAGACTAATATTTTAATTCAGCAACACCACACCTGCCTATATAAGACGAGATGTTGGCGATAAGAGCTCATTATTACGTTAACTTTTGAAGTGTGCGGAAGCTCTGCCCGAATAATTACCGATTTAATTAAATTAATAATTATTTTATGTTTGTTTAAAGTCATAAATTGTGTATGTACTTGAGGCCGAAGGCCAAATAAATCTTTTTTTTATTTTAATAATTGTTTGATTTATAACAGTAGTATATCAGTTGTCTGGTTTCCATAGCATGAGTTTTGTACAAGCTTAATTTGGGATCAGATGGACGTGTGTGAAAAATGTCCCAGGATGTTATTATTATTAGTTTCAAAGATTTAGAATTAGGATTACGTTGTTAATGTACCAGGAGAACATAAACAGTGAGACGGTTTCACCGAACGATTAGATTAAAAGAGTCAATTAGTTTCAGTTAGGATTACAGTGTTAATGTACCAGGAGATCATAAACAGTGAGTCGGTCTCACCGAACGATTAGATTAAAAGAGTCAATTAGTTCCAGTTAGGATTACAGTGTTAATGTACCAGGAAATCATAAACTGTGAGTCGGTCTCACCGAACGATTAGATTAAAAGAGTCAATTAGTTTCAGTTAGGATTACAGTGTTAATATACCAGGAGATCATAAACAGTGAGTCGGTCTCACCGAACGATTAGATTAAAAGAGTCAATTAGTTTCAGTTAGGATTACAGTGTTAATGTACCAGGAGATCATAAACAGTGAATCGGTCTCACCGAACGATTAGATTAAAAGAGTCAATTAGTTTCAGTTAGGATTACAGTGTTAATGTACCAGGAGATCATAAACAGTGAGTCTGTCTCACCGAACGATTAGATTAAAAGAGTCAATTAGTTTCAGTTAGGATTACAGTGTTAATGTACCAGTAGATCATAAACAGTGAGTCGGTCTCACCGAACGATTAGATTAAAAGAGTCAATTAGTTTCAGTTAGGATTATAGTGTTAATGTACCAGGAGATCATAAACAGTGAGTCGGTCTCACCGAACGATTAGATTAAAAGAGTCAATTAATTCCAGTTAGGATTACAGTGTTAATGTACCAGGAGATCATAAACAGTGAGTCGGTCTCACCGAAAGATTAGATTAAAAGAGTCAATTAGTTTCCGTTAGGATTACAGTGTTAATGTACCAGGAGATCATAAACAGTGAGTCGGTCAAACATGGTATAACTAAGAATTTAATGTTTTTGAATGTACATATTTTCAAATATAAAGACTTATAACCTTTTACTGTTGCGATTTCTGTTTCTCTTTTTTAATTTCGAATAGGAAGGCTAATGTAATTTTGGTGGTAATTCTCCACCGCGTCATTGGCGTTTTAAGAAATATTAACCATCATTTATATTGTCAATGTGCCACCAACATTGGGAACCAAGATGTAATATCCATTAACATAAGCATAGACGTTTTGCATGTATGTTATATACGTAATAAAAACTCTGACACTGATTAATTAACTGACTGAATAAAAATGAGTTATGAGTGAAAATTTGCTCGATCACATATGATGGTTTATTAAAAATTTGTTCGCTAGTGTTAAATATATGAAAGTTTATATGGATGGTCCACATTTTTTTATACAGTGTTGCCAACTTGGGGGTTTTCCCCCTAAATAGGGCTATGTCAGATGAAATCAAATAGGATATTTTCAGGTTAGACATTTTTTAGGAGGAACATTTTTTAAGGAAATTCTTTTCGGGGATTAACTCTTCAGCTTCATTTAATTGAGTATATTTCAAGTTTACTAATGCTACTTGCAGTACTTGATTTGCTTTTTTTTAACATCATATTATAAATGTATTTTGTATTTGTTTCAATTCATCCGTCAGGAGGATGCTTCTAAGAGGTTGGCAACACTGTTTTTATGTAACATAAAAATACCATCATCGTTTGTCGTTTTTTGTAATTTAATCCGCAGGGCGAAACGCCCCCCACGCAATCATGAAGTGAACACGACAAGAAAACTGGTTACAGATACAATTAAAATATTTAATTTATCTAGAATATTTTAGAGAGATCTCGAATTTTACATTGGAGCCGTGTTCTATAGAATTCATGGTATGTACGGGAAGGTTTTCGTGACCCAGCCGATGGCTCTGTAACAAAACAATTTCGTTAATATATAAAAATGGCTGTTTGTGTATCTGTTTGTGATTAATAGAGTTCGGACCGTTTGAATCACCATCATAGTTGAAATTTAGATGTACGTCTCATGGATGATTTTATAATATCCAATTCGTTGTAACGCCGCTAGATGGCGCTGTACCACATTAACAGCCACCTACGGGGTTTTGCTAGTAAAGTACAAAAGTGTCTGTTGGTCGAAGATATCTCTTCTTAAGAACAAAACTTATTCCAACATGATTCAAAACAGTTACAGTATATAAATGTCCCACAGCTGGGCTAAAACCTCTCCTTCGAAGCAGGTTGTGGAATAAGCTCAGGTTTGAGCTTATTCCACAACCTGCTTCGATGCATGGATTTCCTTCACCGAACACTTATAAATTAAATGTGTGAAAGTCAGTGGAGCTAGCGATCTCGGATACCAACACTGAGCTGACGATATACTTTATTGGCTCAACAATTCTACTGTAATTAGAAGTTATCGTTGGGTTCGTTGAGCGGTACCTGGTCCCCAGCCCCGCCGTGAACAGCAGCCGGCGGCCCCGCACGAGGTACTCCGGACAGCGGGCGAACCTGAACAGCACGGAGGCCCCATCGCCCGCCCTCAGCACGTTGTTCGGAGACATTATACCCTAAAGCGAAAAATATATCCGTGGTCAGCGATGAGATGAGCAACCCGATGGTAAGTGGTCACCACCGCTCATAGAAATTGACACCGCAATAAATATTAACCATCGCTTACATCAACAATGCGTCACCAACCTTGGGAACTAAGATGTTATGTCCCTCGTGCCTGTAGTTACACTGTTTTACTCACCAACAACAATGCTATTGCTGTTTGGCGGCAGAATATATTATAAGTGTGTGTGGTAACTGGTGGTAAGGGCATTGTGCAAACCCGCCTGATTTTTATAGTCGATAGTGCCAATGGGATCTGTAGAGGCACACGTAGACTCGGCTCTGACGAACCAGGTCCACACGTACCACCAACATGGAGAAGGAGGGGTCCTCCAAGCAGCGCAGTCGGTGACAGCAAACATCCGTCCTGACGAACAAGCATACTCCGGCTTTCGCTTTGAAGGATTCTTCAAGCGTGTAGCCGGGATAATTAAGGTAGCTGGTATCGGCAGGACGGAGTATTTGTGTCTCCGTGAGAAACAACATTGCTGGCCGTGCTGTCTCGAGATGGTGGTGGACAGCGTTGAGGTTAGTGTGGGGGTGTGCACCGCTGTACGACCGTTATTTCTGTTTTGTTGCGCCATTTGGGAAAAATAGAATGGAAAAGAGACGTGAAGCGAGCGATGTATTGCTACGATAGGGATGGGCAAAGCGTGGAGGCGTGTTTCCCCAAGTGGTTGCCAAAAGGAAAAATACACTGATCCGCCGGACGGAAGGGCCCCCGAACCCCCCCGGAAGTGGCCGCCGGGACCCCACCTACCGGTCACCAACCGGCACGACGGTCCACCCCGAGATTATACGTGGCCTGGTGGGGCAGCCTCACGAGCTGGTTAGGCACGCTCGGGCCCCTGTACTATGCCACGGGCGGCCAGCGGGACAGCCGTTTCTTCGGGTCTCCCTGTCCGGCAGGTCAATACAGTTTCCCCCGGCATTGGTTCAACAGCCGTCTCCAATTGGACCAACACCCATCGCGGCAATACTCGCTCGGGCTCTGGCTGTACGCTGGCTGACCTCGAAACGCGGCTGCAAGCCACTTCACGAGTTTTTCACCATGCGTACGGTGGTAACAAGCCAGGCGGATGTTAGCATCCTACCACCAGATGAGCAGATGGTCGCTCAGATATCCCTTAGTCGCCTCTTACGACACCCATGGGAAAGCGAGGGGCAGTGAAATGTATTCTTTCTCCGTCACTGCACGGATAAACTCTAAGCGCTTAGTTTCATATGTTCGTATTTCACTCCCATTCGCGGCATAAAGTCTATAACTGTCACTATCACTGTGTCTGTAGGGTTTTTTAACGGCTGGCAAAACAGAAACGTTGGCTCCCGTGTCCACCAAAAAACGTAGACCACTGTTTAAGTCGGTCACGCAAAGGCGGTGGCATGGTAAAAGGGTGCAGACATCCGCCACTGACTGCACCTTATTTAGTTTTCCTTGTTCTGGGTATTTTGTTTATTCCATGCGCACGGCTCTGTACATTTGTTAGCTCTATGGCGAAATCGCGCATGATAGTAGCAAAGATCATCGGCGCTCCGTGACTTACGTCGTATCATATTACGGCCACGGGATTTTGATCGGTAGCGATTATGAATATTATAATTTCGTTTTTTGTGTTGAAATCTTTGAATGTTCTGCAATTCCATCACTTGTAAAGATAACTGAGCCACCTGTGCTTGCAACACGGAAAGGTTATCAGCTGACGTCGACGGTTTACTACTAACCTCCGCTATTTGAATAGGCCTTGTATTTTCCATTATTTTGTCTGGAATAGTAGCCAAATTTTCCAAATATTTTACATCAGTGACGGCAAGGACGGAGCGTACTGCGGCTGGCAAATGACCTTGCCACATGATACTCAGCGTTTCGTCGAGAATTTTCCTCCTGGCTAAATCTCGCATGCGTCTCAAAAGTTGAGATGGTTTCTCATCGCCAAGGTCGATTTCACTCAAAAGTTTTTGGAGTTGACGATTTTCTGATTCTTCGTACACTGCTAATAATCTCGATTTTAGGGTGTCATATTTCTTCGTTTGGGGTTGCTGAAGTAGAATGTCGCTGACTTGTTGTATTACGTCTTTTCCCAGCATCGTGACGACTAAGTTGAACTTCGCTTCGTCGCTTAGTTTTTGAGGTGTTAATATAGCTTCACATTGCACAAACCATAAGCGAGCTCGATCGCACCAAAACTCAGGGATTCTTGATGACACTGTGACTGTTGCTAACTCGGATGCTGTGCTGGCTGATGGTGTTCTATTTTCACTGGTCATTTTATAATCACTTATAATTTCGTATAAACTGACTGAATCACGTCGGGGTCACCAATTTGCCTTAAATGTCTTGTGGATGATGTAATGAAAGGCAATTGAGTATAGATATATGTATTGTAATATAATTTACAATATTTAATTTTTTTTTTTTTTTATATTCGCCGGGAGTATTTGTGTCTCCGTGAGAAACAACATTGCTGGCCGTGCTGTCTCGAGAAGGTGGTGGACAGCGTTGAGGTTAGTGTGTAGTAATCGGATGTTAGAGAACTCGACCTCAAACAGCGAGGGTATGGTGGGGGTGTGCACCGCTGTACGACCGTTATTTCTTTTTTGTTGCGCCATTTGGGAAAAATGAAATGGAAAAGAGACGTAAAGCGAGCGATGTATTGCCACGATAGGGATGGGCAAAGTGTGGAGGCGTGTTTCCCCAAGTGGTTGCCAAAAAGAAAAATACACTGACCCGCCGGACGGAAGGGCCCCCGAACCCCCCCGGAAGTGGCCGCCGGGACCCCCCTACCGGTCACCAACCGGCACGACGGTCCACCCCGAGATTATGCGTGGCCTGGTGGGGCAGCCTCACGAGCTGGTTAGGCACGCTCGGGCCCCTGTACTATGCCACGGGCGGCCAGCGGAACAGCCGTTTCTTCGGGTCTCCCTGACCGGCAGGTCAATACAGTTTCCCCCGGCATTGGTTCAACAGCCGTCTCCAACTGGACCAACACCCATCGCGGCAATACTCGCTCGGGCTCTGGCTGTACGCTGGCTGACCTCGAAACGCGGCTGCAAGCCACTTCACGAGTTTTTACCATGCGTACGGTGGTAACAAGCCAGGCGGATGTTAGCATCCTACCACCAGATGAGCAGATGTTCGCTCAGATATCCCTTAGTCGCCTCTTACGACACCCATGGGAAAGAGAGGGGCAGTGAAATGTATTCTTTCTCCGTCACTGCACGGATAAAATTGTTACGACGATATTACAGTGCGATGTTAGAATGGCGACTGGCGACAGAACATATAATAATGTATTAATTGACGTTCCCGAAACGAGGCTCCGGGGGTAGACTCCCGTAGCACTCGTCGCCGGAATCGTCGGCGTCGGATGTTCTGAGGGCCAAATCGAATATATTTAACATTGATCTTATTTCGATTAATGCCATCCGCGTTCGGTGAGACCGTCTCACTGTTTATGTTCTCCTGGTACATTAACAACGTAATCCTAACTGGAACTAATTGACTCTTTTAATCTATTCGTTCGGTGAGACCGACACACTGTTTATGATCTCCTGGTACATTAACATTGTAATCTTAACTGAAACTAATTGACTCTTTTAATCTAATCGTTCGGTGAGACCGTCTCACTGTTTATGATCTCCTGGTACATTAACACTGTAATGTTAACTGGAACTAATTGACTCTTTTAATCTAATCGTTCGGTGAGACCGACTCACTCTTTATGATCTCCTGCTACATTAACACTGTAATCCTAACTGAAACTAATTGATTCTTCTGATCTAATCGTTCGGTGAGACCGTCTGACGTTACTCAAATTAAAATATTTACTTACAATTGTTTTTACAGATGAAAAACGAAACAGCAAATTATTTAATTAATTTTGTTCCCATAAATATTTCTGAATTTCAAAATGGTGTCACTTAAAAATGTCTTACGTTTGTGTTACATAAATACGTATATTTAACTTAAAATAGCAAGTTATATCAGCTTACAGGAACTAGAAAAATCATTTAGATTTAATGTACAAAATTTAAATACTTCGACAAAAGATATGTATACAACAATACAATAATATGAATCGCGCCAAAATTTAAATTTAAAATGGCGTCATGATTATGTTTAAAAATATTTAATATTTTAATAAATTTAAATAACACAATACGAATTTGAAAATGGGGTCTTTTCAAAATAACAGTAGAACGTCAATCGAACACAGGAGCAAGATGGTGACTGATTTATTGCGAATATAAAAATACCTACATACAGTTATAATATAAAACCGTCCATTTTCCCCCTTTTTAAATTACTTAAACACTTAAAGTATAGCTATAACAGTAAAGTTTATATTCTTATTAATTAACAAACAGTATTTAAACAATATTTAACGGTATAAAAACTACATCTAGGTTCTAGGTACATATATACGTATGTATGTATATACAATTATACATGTATTATAATATATATATATACTTAAACTAACTAAACAAACAAACACCTCTTAAAATTACGTTTAACAATGTTTTTTTATTCTGCGGTTATAAGCGCGCAAATCTCTAGCAGTAGCATTCGGAGGGGGAGGCGTCGGGGGACGCGGTCCAGGTGACAATGAACGTGTCTCCGGGCCACTGTCCTCGGCTTCCCCTGCCGCGTCCTCAAACCTCTCCTCCTCAGCCTCACTATCAGCCGACCCCGACCCGTTAACATTTTCGATCTCATTTTTCCCTTTGTTAATTACCGAGCCGTGCTGATTAGTCCGCGATAAAGAAAACCGATCTTTTTTATTTAAGTTAATCACTTGATCGTGATGTCTACGCCACGTTACTCCATCTCCCACGTCTACTTTATACGACACTGGACCCGATTGACCTGTTACAGTTCCCCCTGTCCACTTAGTTCCGTTCTTAGTATAATCGCGTACCATAACGTCATCACCTACTTTAATTTGACGTGTTGACCCCATTTTATTAGCAACCTGCCTATCTTGCACCGACTCCACGACCTTTGACACGTTCGGGCGTAACGCGTCCAGACGTCCTCGTAAGCGACGTCCTAACAACGCGACGGCCGGAGAAACTCCCGTAGTAGCATTTTCACAGTTTCGATACTGAAAAAGAAATTTCAATAGGGACAAAGACACATCCTCTTTTAAGTATACTGCACGTTTTATGACTTTTTTTACGGTTTTTACGGCATTCTCAGCCGCGCCGTTACCTTGAGGTCTGTATGGTGCCGTTGATATATGCTTTATACAGTTTAAAATGCAATAATTATTAAAATCTAAAGAACTGAAAGGGGGACCGTTATCCGTAACTAGTTGCGATGGAAGCCCGAATCTCGCAAAAATAGTTCTTAAAACGGAAATGGTCGAATCTGCGTCCGTTCGTAACATACATACAACTTCCAGCCACTTGGAGTGCGCGTCGATTAATATTAAATATTTTTTTCCTGCACATTCAGCGAAGTCCGCATGTAAGCGTTGCCACGGATGAAGAGGAAATTTCCACGGATGCAAAGTAGCCCGCGGGGGTGCGTCTCGAACCATGCGACACGCTTCGCAATTCCGACACAAATTTTCTATATCCCTATCAATATTAGGCCAATAGATATAACTTCTTGATACATTTTTCATTTTATTTATACCAAGATGACCTTCGTGTATTTCTTTCAAGATCTTTTTACGTAATTGTGGCGGTACTATAATTCTATATTTATAAATTAAACAACCTAATTCTAAAACAATTTCGTTTTTCCTACTAAAATAAGCTTTTTCTTCCTCGCATTTCGTATAAGACGGCCATCCAAACAACACATAACCAACGATCTTACTTAATAATGGATCTTTCTTTGTTTCGCGACTAATATCTTTAAAATTAATGGGTAAGTTATCGTCTATTATATTGATATAACTTAACGGCGCAGGCGATGATGATCGGTGTTCGCACGGCAGGGGTAAGCGGGATAACGCATCGGCCGGACTGTTCTCGCACGAACGCACAAATTCTACCGAAAATTCGTAAGCCGATAACCGCGCCGCCCAGCGCTGCAAGCGACTTGCAGCCGTTTGAGGGATACCGCATTTTGGACTAAAAATGTAACTTAACGGTTGATGATCTGTTCGTAGTACAAATCGTCTACCGAAAAGATATTGATGATGTTTAATAATCCCAAAAAAGATAGCTAACGCTTCTTTATCAAGTTGGCTATAATTAATTTCTGCACTATTGAGCGTGCGCGACACACAGCTCACGGGGCGCTCGCTGCCGTCCGGGTAGCGGTGCGCGAGAACGGCGCCCAGCCCGTTCGCGCTGCTATCCACCGACAACACCAACGGCCGGCCCTCTTCGTAGTGTGCCAGCACCTTAAACTATGTAAGGGATGTAAAATTATACTAAGATTTTGAATGAATTTACCATAATAGTTTAGCATTCCTAAAAAACTCTTTAACTGAGTAACATTTTCCGGTCGTGGCGCATCGCATATAGCTGATATTTTTTTTATTATCGGGGTGCAAGCCTAATCTATCTATAATAAAGCCTAAATATTTGACGTTAAATTTCAAGAAACTACATTTGTTTAATTTTACCGTGAAACCCATAGACCGTAACCGTTCCAGCACAGCTCGTAAATTACTCATATGTATTTGTCTATTAGAACCTGTCACACATATATCATCTAAAAACACTACCGTACCGGGAACCCCTCGGAGCGTCTCTTCCATAATTTTTTGAAATTTTTCCGGTATACATGATAACCCGAAAGGTGTGCGGCGATATACGAAGGTGCCGATATGAGTAGTGATCGCGGTATAAGGTTGAGATTCCTCTGATAAAAGGACTTGTTGATATGAGTGTTTCAAGTCAATTTTTGAAAACTCCTCACCCCCACTCAATGCTGCAAACAATTCCTCTATACGAGGCAAAGGGTAATAATCACGTTTTAATTTCGGGTTTAACGTAATTTTATAGTCCCCGCAAATACGTATTTCGCCGCATTCCTTCACCACGGGGACGATCGGAGTTCCGTACTCCGAGTGGTCCACGCGGTAGGTATAACCCTCGCGCTCGAGGCGCTCGAGCTCGTTCTCGACGCGGCCGCGCAGCGCGAGGGGGACGGGGCGTGCCCTTACATAAACCGGTTCCTTATCCGTGAGATGCAATTGAATTGTTTTCTTACACGTACCTAACTTATCTGTAAACACTTCAGGAAATTCGTTTATTAAACAGTCTATAAAATTATCTTCTACAATTTCTTTTAACGTTATTTTTTTAATATTCAAAGCGCGCATCCAATCACGGCCCACTAAAGGGCGCGACCCATTTTCTATGACGTATAAAGCTAGATTTTCCGCCTTAATTTCGTTAAGAGTAACATTTACATTAATATAACCAAGGGACTTAATTTGAGTCCCGGAATAACAACGTAGAATGAGATTATCTGTATTAATTTTTTTATTAGGGAATAATTTATTAAAAAGTTGATCACTAATGGCAGAGATACGACTCCCCGTGTCTATTTCACATTCTAATACATGACCGTCGATTATCACTTTGATAAAATAGGGTCCATTACCTTTAGCCGCCAATTCGATATTGAAGAAGTCCTCATCCTCGGAGGCACTCGCGTCTAAAACATAATTATTATAGCTATTGCGCCCAAATGCACGATTCCGCACTTCCTCACACATAACTTTTAAATGCCCTTTTTTTTTGACATTTATCGCAACTATATTGCGCATAACGACACTTATTAGCACTATGAGACTTCCCACATCTCCAACAGCGCACCTCGTCCGCATCCCTCCAGCCGCGGGCGCGCGCGCCGCCGCCGGCCACAGCCGAGGGCCGCCGCGCCGGGCCGCGCCGGTCGCTCGCCTGATGCAGGGCTTCTGCGCCCTCGCCGCCTGCACACGAGGCCGTAGTCGGGACCGACGTCGCCCCGCTCACCTCCGCGTGCTTCTCTGCAGCCTCCAGCGCCAGAGCCAACTTCACCGCCTCCTTAAATTTGATATTTCTCTCCGCGAATATTCTAGACCGCATCACTTCATTGACCAATCCAGACACAAATTGATCTCGTAGGTTTTCTTCCAGCGTACTCCCAAAATTACATGTTGTTATTACAACTTATACCTAAATACCTGGATGTTTATTTTTTAATTTATATATAATTAACATTATTTTATGCTGCAATTTTTGTAAATTTGTTATGTGTAATATAATAATCAGGTTAGTAAAGGTTTGAATATGTTTTTTTATTTACAAAAATAACTTTTAACGCGATACGTTTTCTTAGACCAAAAAGTAAATGATACTAATTATCTTTGTTTAAAAAAAATCTTATTGCGCCCTTATATTGAAAAACGATTTATCCCATACTTATCAACCATTAATTGCTTTTATTAAATTATGTTTAATATTATTGTAGTTTAATTAATATCGATGCCACAGATAGCTATAAAAATATTAATTAATACAAATCATAAAAATTCAATGTCATATCGTCTAAAGTAAAATCGGCATTAAATAATCCGATCATTGATAGTTAGATATCGTAATGTTATATAAATATGTATCATTAACTTAAAATTGCAATTTATAAACAGGAACTGGATATATCATTTAATGTACAAAGTTTAAATACAAAAATATGAAAGCTAATTTTGGTTTACCTCTTGAGGTAGTGATTATATTAATGGCGCCAAAATTGTAATTCAAAATGGCGTCATGACGTTTGTGTTTTTAAAATGCTAAGCATGTTTTTTTTTAAATAAATACAAAAATTATTTTACCGTACAACATTATTGTTTTAAATTTATAATCAATTTTTATTGAAGTCTTACATATCAGCGCGGCTTAATGCAAAAGTAACATCGGCATTGTAAGAGTTACCATTAACAAAAAAAAAAAAAAATACAAACCTAAAGATTTGTTCCTTGGGGCGTGATTATCATTTTAAAAACAGTTACGTTATATATGTATGCATATAAATATGTTATTTCATTTAAATAGAAAATAACTAGTGTATTAAAGCAACAAGAGTAGACAAAGGCAAATTAACAACCGACATTGAATTGGCGCGATATCATTGGTCGAGATTTTGAATTATCTGTGATATTCATTATGGATTTGCGAAAAAATTGTGTTTTATTCGAGAAAGTAGTTAAGCTGAGCTATTAGCGACTATCACGGGATATGGAAATATAAAGTTAGTTTATATTTACTCCTACGATTGGAATATACTAAATATACATTTCAACTAATTGTAAAAGGTGTATTAAATACAATATTAACACGTGCTATTTTGATTTTAAATAAGAATATTTAATTTAAATCTCAGTTTATTTGAAATTTTAAGTCAACTAACTTCTAAATAAAAGCCGAGATGGCCTAGTGGTTAGAACGCGTGCATCTTAACCGATGATCGTGGGTTCAAACCCGGGCAAGCACCACTGAATTATCATGTGCTTAATTTGTGTTTATAATTCATCTCGTGCTTGACGGTGAAGGAAAACATCGTGAGGAAACCTGCATGTGTCTAATTTCATTGAAATTATGCCACATGTGTATTCTACCAACCCGCATTGGAGCAGCGTGGTAGAAGCTCCAAACCTTCGCCTCAAAAGGGAGAGGAGGCCTTAGCCCAGCAGTGGGACATTAACAGGCTGTTACTACTACTACTAACTTCTAAATAAGTTATTATTGTAACAATTTAACATACGATAAGATTATTCTGTCCTGTCACCGTGGCGTCATGGAAGGGTAGATAGGCAAACATGGTAAAACTAAGAATTTAATGTTTTTGAATGTACATATTTTCAAATACAAAGACTTATAACCTTTTACTGTTGCGATTTCTGTTTCTCTTTTTTAATTTCGAATAGGAAGGCTAATGTAATTTTGGTGGTAATTCTCCACCGCGTCATTGGCGTTTTAAGAAATATTAACCATCATTTATATTGTCAATGTGCCACCAACATTGGGAACCAAGATGTAATATCCAATGTGTATGTACGTTATTCCATAAATCTAGTCATATAATTATTTAATATTAACTAGAAATTGGATGTATGTATGTACATACATAAGAAGCCATTAGTTCCATATTATATTTATATTTTCATATATATATATATATATATATATATAAGCCATTATATATTGCAATATTATTTATACATAAGCATAGACGTTTTGCATGTATGTTATATACGTAATAAAAACTCTGACACTGATTAATTAACTGACTGAATAAAAATGAGTTATGAGTGAAAATTTGCTCGATCACACATGATGGTTTATTAAAAATTTGTCCGCTAGTGTTAAATATATGAAAGTTTATATGGATGGTCCACATTTATTTATACAGTGTTGCCGACTTTTTTTCCCCCTAAATAGGGCTATGTCAGATGAAATCAAATAGGATATTTTCAGGTTAGACATTTTTAGGAGGAACATTTTTTAAAGAAATTCTCTCCGGGGATTAACTCTTCAGCTTCATTTAATTGAGTGTATTTCAAGTTTACTAATGCTACTTGCAGTACTTGATTTCCTTTTTTTTAACATCATTTTATAAATGTATTTTGTATTTGTTTCAATTCATCCGTCAGGAGGATGCTTCTAAGAGGTTGGCAACACTGTTTTTATGTAACATAAAAATACCATCATCGTTTGTCGTTTTTTGTAATTTAATCCGCAAGGCAAAACGCCCCCCACGCAATCATGAAGTGAACACGACAAGAAAACTGGTTACAGATACAATTAATATATTTAATTTATCTAGACATTGACACCGCAATAAATATTAACCATCGCTTCCATCAACAATGCGTCACCAACCTTGGGAACTAAGATGTTATGTCCCTCATGCCCATGCCTATGCCTAACAACAATGCTATTGCTGTTTGGCGGCAGAATATATTATAAGTGTGTGTGGTAACTGGTGTGGTGTTGGTTTTAAGGCATTGTGCAAACCCGCCTGAGTAGGTACCACCCACTCATCAGATATTCTACCGCTAAACAGGAATATAACATAAAAAAATAAATATCATTATCATACTTAAGTATTTTACGCAACACCAAAAATTATACCAAAATTAAACTATTTAATTCCACTCCGCAAAGAGAGTTTGTTGTATGTATTCGTTACCTCGATAATGGCCGTCTGACGCACGTTCCCGACATGCAGAGAGCACTGGAACCCTGGGTAGATGGCCGTGGAGTGTCTCAGGACATGCACGGATGCCTGTTACATTCAATCAAATTTAATTCATGACCGCATTACATATTATATTGCACAGTCTGTGCTAATATTGCTAGCATATAAAAAAAACAGCCAAGATGGTTCAGGCACCACTGAATTTTCGTGTACTTAATTTGTGATTATAATTCATCTCGTACTTTACGATGAAGGAAAACATCGTGAGGAAACCTGCATGTGTCTAATTTCACTGAAATTCTGCCACATGTGTATTTACCAAACCGCACTGGAGCAGCGTGGTGGAATAAGCTCCAAACCTTCTCCTCAAAAAAGGGAGAGGAGGCCTTTAGCCCAGCAGTAGGACATTCACGTGCTGTTACGGATAAAAAAACACACACACACACACACAATGTGCTGTGCAAACATATACAAGTCTATAGTCGATTCCAATAGCAAGTAGAGTATATAAGCAACTTTGACCTTGAAATTTGGTCGAAATCTTAATATTCTGTGGTATTGACTATGGATTCGCGAAAAATTTAACGTTTTGGTTATCTGTGAAGTTGTTATCGGAACTTTGTAAGTAAAACTAAAGTGTATATAAGTAGTTAAGTGTAACAGTGTCGTGTTATATATAGAGATATATTGATCGAGAAGTGTTTGTGGTGTACAATACAGCAGAGCTGGAAGCGAATCGCGTGGAATCGCATATCAAAGGTTTGCTAATCTTTTAAAAACGAGTAGAGTTTTCTGCTCACCTGAAAGTATATACAGCGTCTAGGGTCGTTTGGGTCTTCGAGGAACACCAGCTCGTCACACACGCACTTGTCCTGCGTGTCGCTCGACACGTGCGCGTCGCTGTACTTGCTTCCGTCGTCCGACACGTACACGTTCGTGCACTTCGTGTCCGATGTCTTCGTGAGGCTGTTCTTCACGTTGGCGATGTCCGGGAGGATATTCTTGATCTGTCTCCTCGCGTTCTTTCGATTCTTCTCCGAAGCTTGCGACAAGTGGACTAGTTCTGATAGTCCCGCGGCGTAGCCCCCCGGCCGCGCTAGCAGCACCATGCCCTGCCGCAGTCCCGGCGGCAAGCTACCGCACTTGATGCGGTTGCGGTATATCGTGCGCACGGATATCTCCGCGAACTCGCCGGACTCCAAAGGTCCTGGGGGGGAGGGGGTGTTAAATATACGTCGCTCTATTCATCTTACAACTAACAGAACGCAACGCACCTATGATAACTTCGTCGCCCTCGTAGAGTCACCCTCGCGCGAGCAGTCCCCCCACGACGGGCCCCGTCGAGTCTCCTACGTGGAAAATTTCGTCTATTTGAAACTCGCACGCCTACTGTAAAGTGACATATATTATAACATTTATAATTTAATAAAAAGGATATTAGTCAACTGCGCAACATATGGTTCACTCACGTCCTCGGGGCGCTGCAGGTCGTGGCGCGGCGCCAGTGCCAGCAGGCACGCGTGCAGCGCGTTGAGGCCGGCGCCGCGCACGCAGCTCACCGGGAACACGGCCACCCTGTCGGCCGACACTATTGTGATTTGCGTTCAACTATATATATATATATCTGATCCGAAACTAAGCAGAGCTTGTACTATGGCAACCAGACAACTGATATACTATTGTATAGACAATTACACACACAGACTCAGGAAAAACAGACATGTTAATGCACACAATTGTCTGTCCTGAGTGGGAACCGAACCCACAACCTTTGGCGTGAAAGGCAAGTATCTAGCAAGGGTGGTTGACGTAGCTATAGACAATATTATTACCATTACCAATAGTATGGAACTCGTTTTAAAGTCATATATAAGAGTTCACCCAGAAACACTTCGGGTTAAATAAAGGCTTGTGAAGCTACTAACTCCACATCCTTTTTGATTTCCTCGTCTACATTGTATATGGTGTCCAGTATCGACTTTTGCGGCGCAACGCAGTTCCTTGCCATATTCTCGTCAGTTATTAACAGCGGTTTCTGTAATAATACCAATATATACCATTACTTTAAATTTAAATAAATCTATAAATTATACAGCATCCCTGATTTATCATCTCGTGCTCCTTGAAGAACATCGCGAGGAAACCTGCATGTTTCCAATTACAATATAAACTAATATTATAAATGGGAAAGTAAATATATCTGTTTGTCTGTTAAACTTCCCCCCCCCCCCGGCTTCTCTTTATGTTATATGTGTGTAGACGGGCAATTGGGGCACCTGATGGTAAGTGGTCACCATCACCCAAAAGCATTGATGTAAGAAATAATAACCTAGTTTATAAGCTAGTCTTTATAGATACTATTTAAAATAAAATCACTGACCTTATTAGCGGGTTCTAACAATTGAGCCAGCCTCGCTACAACAGCGTTGATGTTGCTAGCCAGTTCACACTTGTTGATGACTGCGAAGAACGGCATGTCCAAAGCCAGCAGAAGACCGATGTGTTCTTCTGTGATGCGAGTTATACCGGCTGTTGCCGAAATCTAGAAATAAAAAAAAAACTTTATAGTACAAGTTGATAATATGACTACAGTGCCATCTATAATATTATCTTGTAGCTGAATTAAAAAACTTACAGCCACTGGGTCGCTGTGACCCTGGCCCCTCGGGCCAAAAATTAAAGACACGACAGGTTAGGGGGCAACCCCGCGGCCCGTACCCAGACTGGCCTAGGCCAGTTAGGAGGAACCAACTCTCTCTCTAAAAAACTTTCATTAATAAGACGTATTGCTCGATAAGGGTTTATAAATATGATAAAAAATTGTGTTTAAACTCTTACATAGTTTAATTGTAGCAAAAGAGTTTAGTTTTTTGCCGATTATTTTTAGTAGGATCTACAGTTTGAGCCGGTGTTAGGTTTATATATTATTACCTGAATAAATTATTTTGATTTTGAGCTGTTTGTAAAAATGTATTATTAAGATAAGATATTTATTCAATAAAATGAATATTAAGTTTTGGTTTGATATGTCAGGACTCCAAAAAAATCCTTACCTAATAATAATTTGAAAACACGTTATCAGGGCTATAGAAAAAGACTTAGGATACCTAAAATCTGAGCCCCCCCCCACACGTATGGGAACTAGTAATAAATAAACATACTTACAACGAGCATGGCGTAGTGCGGGGAGTAACCCGTGAGCCCGTGGAGCGTGGTTCGTTGGTACTTGCTGTGGCCCGCCAGGTCCAGGAAAGACACCAGCTTGGCGCTCCTCTCACCGATGCGCTCCGCTGTCATCAGCTCGGAACAACCGTAGTTGACGACATTACCCTGATTATATGAATGTAATACATTATATGACTTTCATTTTAGGTATAAGTAATACCGGGTAGTGTTGCATGTCGATAGTCCATTATCGATAAAATCGATAGTTTTGGACTATCGATAATCAATGATTATTCGATAGTATTGACGTATTGATTTTTTGACGAGCCGGTTGGCGTGGTTGGTAGTTACTTGCCTTTCATGCCAAAGGTCGTGGGTTCGATTCCCACCCAGGACAGACATTTGTGTGCATGAACATGTCTGTTTGTCCTGAGTCTGGGTGTAATTATCTATATAAGTATGTATTTACAAAAGAAAAGTAGTATATGTAGTATATCAGTTGTCTGGTTTCCATATTACAAGCTCTGCTTAATTTGGGATCAAATGACCGTGTGTGAATAATGTCCAATATTATTATTATTATTATTTCTATTTAACTTTTAAAGTTTCTCTTCTTTCGAAGGGTTTAAACCGAAAACGCGGGCTGCAGCCAAGCGTTAAGGAGTGTTGCTTATATTAAAAACGTTGATGATAAAGTGGATGATGATATAAACTTTCGGGTGATACGGCAGGTGTTAAGGATTATGGCTTTTTGAAGTATATGAGGATATACGCTGGCATTTGTAAGGTGTTCAGACTTCGTGTCAAGGATTTTGGAACGATACCTGTGGATGATAGGACTATTGGGACTATGTGTACTGTTTGTGCTTTCCATTGCGTTTTAATTTCTATGGCGAGATCTTGATATTTACTTAACTTTTCAGATATTGTGGTTTTATGTTATGTGAATTAGGAAAGGCTATATCGATAAGATAAACGATTCTATTGATTTTATCATGAACGGTAATATCTGGTCTATTATAACAGATAGTTTTGTCAGTTATTATTGTTCTATCCTAGTAGATTTTGTGGTTTCTAGTGTCTAATACACTTTCCGGTTTATATTTGTAATATGGATTCATTTCTGTTATAAGTTTATATATGTATGCTAAATGTTGGTGTATGATTGCAGCCACTTGATCATGTCGATGCTTATAATCGGTCTGTGCGAGAGATTTGCAAGCCCCCGTTATATGTTGAATAGTTTCAGAGGCTGCGTTACATTGTCTACATAAGTCAGTAGGTTGATTATTATCCTTCATTATGTACTTCCTATAGTTACGAGTTTCTATTATTTGGTCTTGAATGGCGAGCATAAAACCTTCGGTCTCAGGGAACAGTTCACCTCGTTTGAGCCATTCGTTCGACTTCTCTTTGTCGACGTGGGGTTGGTTCAAATAGGCTCGGTGCCTCCCATGCAGTGTTTTTTCAGTCCATGCCAACTTTTGTTGTTGTGTACTTATGATATGTTCGTTTACTTGAGTGTTTTTGTCATGTAGGTTTAATGGTGTAAGCTTTTTGTCTATTTCTGTTGCGTGTCTATGTAGAGGTGAGTGTTCGGATTTATCATGGAAGTATGGTCTGAGTGAGAGTATCTGCTTATTGTGTAAATTGTGTATGTCTATTAATCCCCTTCCTCCTTCTTTGCGTGGTAGTGTGAGCCTTTGAATACAAGATTTTGGATGATGTTTCCTATATTTAGTGAAGTGAGTGCTTATAGTTCGCTGCAATATTTTTATGTCACTTTTTGACCATTGTATTATTCCGAGAGAAGAGTACGTAAGTAAGGGTATGGCAAATGTGTTAATAGCTTTTATTGTGTTTTTAGAGTTAAGGTGTGTCTTTAATACGAGATTTAATCGGTGCGAGAATTTTGTAAGCAGTTCTTGTTTTGTCGTAGTTTGTAGTATTTGCCTAGATTGTTTAAAACCAAGGTATTTATATGTATACGTGCTTAGTTCATCCATTGGTTCAATTTGTTCACCAGTTTCGAGTGTGTAGCTATTATTAAGGATTTTTCCTTTCGAGATTGACAGAATTTTGCACTTGTCAACTCCGAATTTCATATGAATATCTTTTGAGAACTGTTCCGTAATGCTTGCTAACTCAAGCAGCGTGTTTTTGTCAGTGGAGTAGAGTTTTATATCGTCCATGTACATGAGGTGTGATAAGTCATATTGGGTGTTATTACCGTAAAGTGTGAATCCTGTATTGGTTTTATTTAACAAGAGTGAAAGAGGATTTAAGGCCAAGCAAAACCAGAGGGGGCTCAGAGGGTCTCCTTGAAAAACTCCTTGTTGGGTACGAATTGGTTCAGTAGTTAGAGATTTCATGGACGATTGTTTTATTTTTAATACAGTTTGCCAGTTTTGCATAGAATTTTGAAGAAATGATATGAGGGTTGGGTTTATTTTATACAATTTTAAGACATACAATAACCAGCTATGCGGGACTGAATCAAAGGCTTTTTGATAATCAATAAACATAGTATGGATATCTGATTTTGATTTTACCGCACTACTTAAAATGATTGCATCAAAAGTAAGCTGCTCCTTACAACCTTGGCTATTTTTTCTACATCCCTTTTGCTGTTCGGCTAATATATTATGTTTAGTTAAATGTTTGTATATTTCTTCACTTATGCAAGCTGATAAAATTTTATATATGGTTTTTAAGCAAGTTATTGGTCGGTATTTATCTGGATTTGTGGTATCATGTTTATCTTTAGGTACTAAGTATGTGATTCCATGTGTTATATATTTCGGTAGTAAATGTGGTGATTGAATGAATATATTTAAGTACATATGTATGTATGAGTGTATGCTACTAAATTTCTTGTACCAATAGTTGTGAACATTGTCTAAGCCTGGGGATTTCCAATTGTGCATTCGTTTGATGACATCTATAAATGTTTCTATTGGTATGAAGTTGAACTCCATCTCTGGAATATGTGTAGTTATTTCGTTAAACCAGTCTGCATGTTCATTATGTTCTATGGGGTTTTATTCCACCAACCCGCATTGGAGCAGCGTGGTGGAGTAAGCTCCAAACCTTCTTAAAAAAAGGGAGAGGAGGCTTTAGCTCAGCAGTGGGACATTCACAGGCTGCTACGGATACGAACGGTTTAGACAACTGCACAGGACTAATAATAGTACTTGTGTGTGCGTGCAAGCACAGACAGTCTCTATTCCCACACACTCTTAATCCTCTTGAGAACCGAGATGGTAGTGAATAGAATGTGTAAATCGTTACCAATGATAGCGTGTTAAAACCCAGATTAGCACCACTAAATTGGAACAGCGTATTGGTATAAGCTCCTCATCAAAGGGAGAAGAGGGAGGGATTAGCCCAGCCGTGGGACATAGACATTTACATAATTTCAGGGTGAAAATTAGAAAGAGTTCAGGCGCAAACAATGTCTTAACATGCTTCCAAATCTCACTTCTAGTGTACAACTTACTTTTACTTTTCTTTTCTATTTACTTATTATAAAAAAAATAACGCCTCTGCTGGGCTAAGGCCTCCCCTCCACTTGTGATTTGGAGCTCTAGCTTGCTGCTTCAATGCGGGTTGATGGATATACATAGCAATACTTCATCCCATAAAAGCAGATCTCCTGACAATGTGCCCATTAATTAAGCACATCAAAGTGCAGTGGTGTTTGCCCGGGCTTTGCAAGTGGGTGGGGGATTGTTCTTAATTTAAATAAACGTCAAAATAATCATTACCGCACCTGAGCGTCGAAGCCAAGTATCTCGTGGCTGAGCAAGGACGTCCTACCACTTTTCACTTCGTGCAAATGCCTGAACATGTTCAGGCGAGCGCTCCCTCTACCGTTATCGAGTTCAACTGTAGAAAAGAAAAATTATTGTATTGCGCACTACAAACAGCTAACATACCATCAACCAATGACGTCATTACAATTTCAAGATCAAATTTTGTACTGCCATTGTAATTACAACTAAGTTTCTTGACCATAAAATATTTATCTGAGGATAAAATAAATGATATTACAATATAATATTAACAAAGTCGGTTTTTGTCGCGACTGAGTAGGTATCATTTAATTTGTTTAAAAATGTAACAGCATTTTTACCCACAGCTGGGATAAGGCGTCATCTCCTTATTACGAGTACACACGTTTAGGATCTCTACATGATAATTGAATTAAAAACTTCTGGATACGAAGCCAAATCTCACTTCTAGTGTACAACTTACTTTTACTTTTCTTTTCTATTTACTTATTATAAAAAAATAACGCCTCTTCTGGGCTAAGCCCTCCCCTCCACTTGTGATTTGGAGCTCTAAATTGCAGTTTCAATGCGGGTTGATGGATATACATAGCAATACTTCATCCCATAAAAGCAGATCTCCTAACAATGTGCCCATTAATTAAGCACATCAAAGTGCAGTGGTGTTTGCCCGGGCTTTGCAAGTGGGTGGGGGATTGTTCTTATAGTATATGGGCCACCTGATGGTAAGTGGTCACCAACGCCCATAGACATTGGCATTGCAAGAAATGTTAACCATCGCTTACATCGCCAATGCGCCACCAACCTTGGGAACTAAGATGTTATGTCCCTTGTGCCAGTAATTAAATACTCAATATTTAATTTAGTTACTAGAACTCACGACTTCAACAAGATAATAATAATATGATTTTCCAGTTTTAATTATTCATAACCTATAATTATTTATCATGTAAGTGCTGAAAGCATCGGCTAAAAAAAGTCCCGATATTCGATAAAAAATATCGACTCGTCGACAATGAAACAAATAAATACGGAGTCCATTAATAAACTAAAGTGCTTCGTTATATGTATATATGTTATTTTAATTTATTCGTTATCCTATTTATAGTTTTCTAACGACAACATGATTTAACATTCTTCATGAATTTATAATATTATTAGATTCCGAGTCAAGAGGGTAACATAGAAATATATGTGGCAACCATTCTTTATGAGGAGAACGCTAATCCAGTACCATAAAAAGATGCCGAAGTACTATTGATAACGGAAACAAAAACAAACAATGCAACGGTTTTCGGGTGTAGGAGGAAAACAAAAAATATTATAATTAAAAAAATGTATAATAAACATTAAAAAGTAAAATTTAATAACCCTATTTAGTTTTAATTAAGTCCCGAAAATCTCCCAAAACAGGGAACGCGGGTACTATGGCAACGTTATAAGCACACTTCGACAAACCATCTCCGTCTCGATCGCGGCCTCGCGGCCCCTCAGTGTACCAGTTCCAGGCGTGCCCACCTTGCGGATGTACACGTCGGCGACGGCGCGCGCGGGCGCCACGCGGCGGGCCCGCGCCCCCACGAGCGCGGCGCCGATTTATTTTCTGAATTATAATTATATTTATATTATAATTTCTGAATTATAATTTTCTGGTTACATTTTCTGTATAAGTATGTATTTACAAAAGAAAAGTTTTATATGTAGTATATCAGTTGTCAGGTTTCCATAGCACGAGTTTTGTACAAGCTTAATTTGGGATCAGATGGCCGTGTGTGAAAAATTTCCCAGGATATTATTATTATTAGTTTCAAAGATTTAGAATTAGGATTACGTTGTTAATGTACCAGGAGAACATAAGCAGTGAGACGGTCTCACCGAACGATTAGATTAAAAGAGTCAATTAGTTTCAGTTAAGATTACAGTGTTAATGTACCAGGAGATCATAAACAGTGTGTCGGTCTCACCGAACGAATAGATTAAAAGAGTCAATTAGTTCCAGTTAGGATTACGTTGTTAATGTACCAGGAGAACATAAACAGTGAGACGGTCTCACCGAACGCGGATGGCATTAATCGAAATAAGATCAATGTTAAATATATTCGATTTGGCCCTCAGAACATCCGACGCCGACGATTCCGGCGACGAGTGCTACGGGAGTCTACCCCCGGAGCCTCGTTTCGGGAACGTCGAGTACAAACTGCAGCTGGTCTCGCCGTGCGAGCGACGCTTCCAGCACCTGGTGACGCAAGTGAATAATAAATAATATTAAATATATAATATTATATATCACTTAGGTAGCTAACTGTGTAGGTATCACCCACTCATCAGATATTCTACCGCAAAATAGCAGTACTTGGTATTGTTGTGTTCCGGTTTGAAGGATGAGTGAGACAGTATAATTACAGGCACAAGGGACATAACGTCTCAGTTCCCAAGGTTGGTGGCGCATTTGCGATGTAAGCGATAGTTAACATTTCTTACAATGCCTATGTCTATGAGCGTTAGTGACCACTTACCATCAGGTGGCCCATATGCTCGTCCGCTTTCCTATTCTATAAGAAAAAAATTATCTCGCTGAATGTCAATCCAGCCAAAATATTATTACAGAAACCGCTGTTAATAACTGACGAGAATATGGCAAGGAACTGCGTTGCGCCGCAAAAGTCGATACTGGACACCATAGACAATGTAGACGAGGAAATCAAAAAGGATGAGGAGTGAGTAGCTTCACAAGCCTTTATTTAACCCGAAGTGTTTCTGAGTTAACTCTTATATATGACTTTAAAACGAGTTCCATACTATTGGTAATGGTAATAATATTGTCTATAGCTACGTCAACCACCCTTGCTAGATACTTGCCTTTCACGCCAAAGGTTGTGGGTTCGATTCTCTCTCAGGACAGACAATTGTGTGCATTAACACATTTTCCACGTAGGGGACTCGACGGGGCCCGTCGTGGGGGGACTGCTCGCACGAGGGCGACTCTACGAGGGCGACGAACTTATCATAGGTGCGTTGCGTTCTGTTAGTTGTGAGATGAATAGAGCGACGTATATTTAACACCCCCCCCCCCCCCCAGGACCTCTGGAGTCCGGCGAGTTCGCGGAGATATCCGTGCGCACGATATACCGCGAACCGCGTCCCGTGCGGCAGCGTGCGCGCAGGACAGTCGGCGTCGCTGGGCCTGGGGCGCTTCCCGCCGGGACTGCGGCAGGGCATGGTGCTGCTGGCGCGGCCAGGGGGCTACGCCGCGGGACACGAGCGGACCACCTGCGGAGGCTGTCCGCCCGGGACTTGCAGAGGACGACGGGTGGGTCGCTAATTCAAACCTTATTACTAAATAAAAACTTACAAGTATTTAAGACAGAATATATATACGCGGCCAGTAGTGCTTTTCTAGAATTTTAGATTCATCACTCTCTGGTGAAATGTTGACATGATGATGATGATGATGAGTGAGAGAATGTTCTTACAGTGTAGCCATACTGGTTGTAGCTTTATATTTAAAATTATATTAAATAAACGATTTAAAAATGCTTTTTTGAATAACGTTTCTACCGCCAAATAGCAATACTTAGTATTATTGTGTGCTAGTTTGAAAGATGAGTTAGACAGTGTAACTATAGGCACAAGAGACGTAATATCTTAATCCCCAAGGTTGATGGCGCATTACGATGTTAGGGGTGATTAATAGACTGTGACAAAATCTATGGGTAGTGACGACCACTTACCATAAGGTGGTCATTTACCAGCGTACCTATACGAAATTAAAAAAGTGATATATTTTTTTATTTTCAAAATTCATTGTTACAGATATCAGAACTAGTCCACTCATCGCAAGCTTCGGATAAGAATCGAAAGAACGCGAGGAGATAGAACAAGAATATCCTCCAGGACATCGCCAATGTGAAGAACAGCCTCACGAAGACATCGGACACGAAGTGCATGAACGTGTACGTGTCGGACGACGGGAGCAAGTACAGCGACGCGCACGTGTCGAGCGACACGCAGGACAAGTGCGTGGGTGACGACCTGGTGTTCCTCGAAGACCCAAACGACTCTAGAGGCTGTATATACTTTCAGGTGAGCAGAAAACTCTACTCGTTTTTCGTTAGATATGCGATTCCATGCGATTCGCTACCAACTCTGCTGTATTGTACACTACAAACACTTCTCGATCAATATATCTCTATATATAACACGACACTGTTACACTTAACCACTTATATACACTTTAGTTTTACTTACAAAGTTCCGATAAAAACTTCACAGATAACCAAAACGCTAAATTTATACGACTATAGATTTGTATATGTTTGCACAGCACATTGTGTGTGTGTGTGTTTTTTTATCCGTAACAGCACATGAATGTCCTACTGCTGGGCTAAAGGCCTCCTCTCCCTTTTTTGAGGAGAAGGTTTGGAGCTTATTCCACCACGCTGCTCCAGTGCGGTTTGGTAGAATACACATGTGGCAGAATTTCAGTGAAATTAGACACATGCAGGTTTCCTCACGATGTTTTCCTTCATCGTAAAGTACGAGATGAATTACAATCACAAATTAAGTTCATGAAAATTCAGTGGTGCCTGGATAATCTCGGCTGTTTTTTTATATGCTAGCAATATTAGCACAGACTGTGCAATATAATATGTAATGTGGTAATGAATTAAATTTGATTGAACGTAACAGGCATCCGTGCATGTCCTGAGACACTCCACGGCCATCTACCCAGAGTTCCAGTGCTCTGTGCATGTCGGGAACGTGCGTCAGACGGCCATTATCGAGGTAACGAATACATACATCAAACTCACTTTGCGGAGTGGAATTAAATAGTTTAATTTTGGTATAGTTGGTTGTGTTGCGTATAATACTTAAGTATGATAATGATATTTATTTTTTTATGTTATATTCCTGTTTAGCGGTAGAATATCTGATGAGTGGGTAGTACCTACCCAGGCGGGTTTGCACAATGCCCTTACCACCAGTTACCACACACACTTATAATATATTCTGCCGCCAAACAGCAATAGCATTGTTGTTGGTGAGTAAAACAGTGTTACTACAGGCACGAGGGACGTAACATCTTAGTTCCCAAGGTTGGTGACGCATTGGTGATGTAAGCGATGGTTAATATTTATTGCGGTGTCAATGTCTATGGGCGGTGGTAACCACTTACCATCGGGTTGTTCATCTCATCGCTGACCACGGGTATATTTTTCGCTTTAGGGTATAATGTCTCCGAACAACGTGCTGAGGGCGGGCGAGGCTGCTGTTCAGGTTCGCCCGCTGTCCGGAGTACCTCGTGCGGGGCCGCCGGCTGCTGTTCACGGCGGGGCTGGGGACCGGGTACCGCTCAACGAACCCAACGATAACTTCTAATTACAGTTGAATTGTTGAGCCAATAAAGTATATCGTCAGCTCAGTGTTGGTATCCGAGATCGCTAGCTCCACTGACTTTCACATATTTAATTTATAAGTGTTCGGTGAAAGAAAATCATCCATGCATCGAAGCAGGTTGTGGAATAAGCTCAAACCTTCTCCTGAGAAGGAGAGGTTTTAGCCCAGCTGTGGGACACTTATATACTGTAACTGTTTTGAATAATGTTGGAATAAGTTTTGTTCTTAAGAAGAGATATCTTCGACCAACAGACACTTTTGTACTTTACTAGCAAAACCCGGTAGGTGGCTGTTAATGTGTTACAGCGCCATCTAGCGGCGTTACAACGAAGTGGATATTATAAAATCATCCATGAGACATACATCTAAATTTCAACTATGATGGTGATTCAAACGGTCCGAACTCTATTAATCACAAAAAGATACACAAACAGCTATTTTTATATATTAACGAAATTGTTTTGTTACAGAGCCATCGGCCGGGTCACGCAAACCTTCCCGTACATACCATGAATTCTATAGAACACGGCTCCAATGTAAAATTCGAGATCTCTCTACAATATTCTAGATAAATTAAATACATATATTAATTGTATCTGTAACCAGTTTTCTTGTCGTGTTCACTTCATGATTGCGTGGGGGACGTTTCGCCTTGCGGATTTAATTACAAAAAACGACAAACGATGATGGTATTTTTATGTTACATAAAAACAGTGTTGCCAACCTCTTAGAAGCATCCTCCCCTAGCACCATCTCGAAAGTCCCCCGTTTCCTCCTGACGGATGAATTGAAACAAATACAAAATACATTTATAATATAATGTTAAAAAAAAGCAAATCAAGTACTGCAAGTAGCATTAGTAAACTTGAAATATACTCAATTAAATGAAGCCGAAGAGTTAATGCCCGGAGAGAATTTCTTTAAAAAAATGTTCCTCCTAAAAAATGTCTGACCTGAAAATATCCTATTTGATTTCATCTGACATAGCCCTATTTAGGGGGAAAATCCCCAAGTTGGCAACACTGTATAAAAAAAATGCGGACCATCCATATAAACTTTCATATATTTAACACTAGCGGACAAATTTTTAATAAACCATCATATGTGATCGAGCAAATTTTCACTCATAACTCATTTTTATTCAGTCAGTTAATTAATCAGTGTCAGAGTTTTTATTACGTATATAACATACATGCAAAACGTCTATGCTTATGTATAAATAATATTGCAATATATAAAGGCTTATATATATATATATATATATATATATATATATATATATATATATATATATATATATGACATTGACAATATAAATGATGGTTAATATTTCTTAAAACGCCAATGACGCGGTGGAGAATTACCACCAAAATTACATTAGCCTTCCTATTCGAAATTAAAAAAGAGAAACAGAAATCGCAACAGTAAAAGGTTATAAGTCTTTATACAAAATATGTACATTCAAAAACATTAAATTCTTAGTTATACCATGTTTGCCTATCTACCCTTCCGTGACGCCACGGTGACAGGACTATGATAATCTTATCGTATGTTAAATTGTTACAATAATAACTTATTTAGAAGTTAGTTGACTTAAAATTTCAAATAAACTGAGATTTAAATTAAATATTCTTATTTAAAATCAAAATAGCAGTATGTACGTGTTAATATTGTATTTAATACACCTTTTACAATTAGTTGAAATGTATATTTAGTATATTCCAATCGTAGGAGTTAATATAAACTAACTTTATATTTCCACATCCCGTGATATTCGCTAACAGCTCAGCTTAACTACTTTCCCGAATAAAACGCAATTTTTTCGCAAATCCATAATGAATATCACAGATAATTCAAAATCTCGACCAATGATATCGCGCCAATACAATGTCAGTTGTTAATTTGCCTTTGTCTACTCTTGTGGCTTTAATACACTAGTTATTTTCTATTTAAATGAAATAACATATTTATATGCATACATATATAACGTAACTGTTTTTAAAATGATAATCACGCCCCAAGGAACAAATCTTTAGGTTTGTATTTTTTTTTTTTGTTAATGGTAGCTCTTACAATGCCGATGTTACTTTTGCATTAAGCCGCGCTGATATGTAAGACTCCAATAACAATTGATTATAAATTTAAAACAATAATGTTGTACGGTAAAATAATTTTTGTATTTATTTAAAAAAAAACATGCTTGGCATTTTAAAAACACAAACGTCATGACGCCATTTTGAAGTACAATTTTGGCGCCATTAATATAATAACTACCTCAAGAGGTAAACCAAAATTAGCTTTCATATTGTTAGTATTTAAACTTTGTACATTAAATGATATATCCAGTTCCTGTTTATAAATTGCAATTTTAAGTTAATGATACATATTTATATAACATTACGATATCTAACTATCAATGATCGGATTATTTAATGCCGATTTTACTTTAGAGGATATGACATTCTCCTCAAAAAGGGAGAGGAGGTCTTAGCCCAGCAGTGGGACATTAACAGGCTGTTACTGTACTGTTACTGTACTGTACTGATCTGATTGACTTTTTATGATTTGTATTAATTAATATTTTTATAGCTATCTGTGGCATCGATATTAATTAAACTACAATAATATTAAACATAATTTAATAAAAGCAATTAATGGTTGAATAAGATTTTTTTTAAACAAAGATAATTAGTATCATTTACGTTTTTGGTCTAAGAAAACGTGTCGCGTTAAAAGTTATTTTTTTAAATAAAAAAACATATTCAAACCTTTACTAACCTGATTATTATATTACACATAACAAATTTAAAAAAATGCAGCATAAAATAATGTTAATTATATATAAATTAAAAAATAAACATCCAGGTATTTAGGTACAAGTTGTAATAACTCGGTCATATTTTTTTGAGAACTTCAGGCATTATAAGCACGAACTATTCCCGTCAATCATATTCTGATCAGTTATAAATATAAATGAAATTTCGTCTATTACCTAACTTATGCAATACTAAATTTGAATATGTACCAAAACAAAATTATATATTACTATTTTGGTAAATTTTTACAAAATTCAAGCGATTCATCACTGCTTGAAAATTATATTTTATTCTTATTAGGCGCCATTTTGAATATATAAGGAATGGCCTGTGTTTAAGACTCTGTGGCAACATGAATGGAAAAAAATACCGCTAAGCTAAATAACAATAATTATTAAAAGAATAGCAGACCTAACATCAGAAATAGCATTTGAGTGATAATCATCCTCAAGAATATTAAAAAATGCTCTGTTATGTCATATTCTGTTATTTTGAAAAGACCCCATTTTCAAATTCGTATTGTGTTATTTAAATTTATTAAAATATTAAATATTTTTAAACATAATCATGACGCCATTTTAAATTTAAATTTTGGCGTGATTCATATTATTGTATTGTTGTATACATATCTTTTGTCGAACTATTTAAATTTTGTACGTTAAATCTAAATGATTTTTCTAGTTCCTGTAAGCTGATATAACTTGCTATTTTAAGTTATATATACGTATTTATGTAACACAAACGTAAGACATTTTTAAGTGACACCATTTTGAAATTCAGAAATATTTATGGGAACAAAATTAATTAAATAATTTGCTGTTTCGTTTTTCATCTGTAAAAACAATTGTAAGTAAATATCTTAATTTATAATTTGTATGAACTAAAAATACCTAAAAAGTAATCCTACTAAAAAAATGTATATTTATAAGTGTATTTTTTACATTTACTCTATATATATCATCAAATTTGTATTTTATATATATTCCACTAAGATTCATTTTAACTTTTATCTTCTTCTTAACGACTTTAAAATTTTCTTACATATCTTATTGTTTATACAATAATAGTCTTTATTGCATAAATTTTAAGTGCGTATTTTATTAGATCTCTTTGCGTCAAAGTATCAATTAATCCGAATTAATTTAATTTGATAAAGTAATGGTAAGCGATGAAATGATGGTGTTAAATAATTAATTGTGTATTATCTGTGGCAGTTCGCTTAGAATATTAATTTGAAACGTGTGTTTCTTTAATTTTTTAATTTTGTCAGAGTAAACGGCCAGTTTTAATAAAAGTTAGCTTCGTGTCATCGATTTATGAAAATTTTAGGGTGTTATTAGACTAAATTAATCTTTTTATTTAATTATGCTTTGAATAAAACGTGTGATTGTGACTTAAAAAATAAAACAATGTTTTTTACTGACTTAGAAAAATGTTATATATTAGAAATTTTTAAATCAGTCATTCAATATTAAAAAAAAATTAAAACATTTTTTAGCACATCATTAGACTATAATAAAAATAATTAAAGTATGTTGGATTTTTTATTTAAAATCTTTATAGTTTAAGCTACACTTTGTAAAAAATAAATTGGCAATTATTGTGTCAACCCGCGTTCATAAGAAAGTTTCACGACAATGCGCGCTTGCTGAGTTGGTGATAATTAATCAAGTAGACTTATAAGTACATTCGAATTATTTCACAAAGGTTTAAAGCTACTAGTTGTGGATATATGCAGATTCTACCAAGAAGAACTGAACCGAAGAAAGAAACTCAATAGTAAATCTTGTAGCGTTAATCGAATTCCATCATTAGTGGTTTTCCATGACTCATTTAGTCATTTTTTCTGTTTATTTCCATAATTTATGTTTGTTTATCCTTATCCAGATCCTAGGTCATCTTTTATTTAAATTTTATTATGAATTAACAAACACACTAGGTTCATATAAACAATATTAATAACAAAATACTTTATTCAACATTGAAGCATTACACTTGCTTATTGATAGTCAAACTAGAAACTTCCACCGGTTAAAAGTAACACCCAGCCCTGTGTCGAACCAGTGAAAGAAACTCAGACTATTAGTCTATAAAGTAAATAGTAGTCTTTTTGTAATAAGCAACAAATATATTTTTATCAAGGCAGAATGTTTTGTACACAACTAGCATAGATACTGGTAAAAAAAATCAAATTTAGAAATAAATTCGAATGAAGTCTCTGGATCATTTCTTCTTCTTCTTCTTCGAGTGCCACTCTGACTAGCGAAGGTTGGCAGTCAGCTTTAAATACTCCTTCTTGTTCTTCGCGAGGCGAAAGAGTTCGACAGCACTCGCGATTCCCGTCCATTCACGGATGTTGCACAGCCAAGACTTTTTTCTGCGCCCAACAGCTCTCCTTCCGGCAACTTTTCCCATCATAATCAGTTGCATAAGTTCATATCTTTCATGCCTAAGCACGTGTCCGAGATATGCAACTTTTCTCTTCTTGACAGTCACCAAAAGTTGCCGTTTTTGGTTGACGCGTCGCAGAACTTCCACTTTCGAGACCTTTTGAGTCCAACTAATGGCCAACATACGTCTATAAGCCCACATCTCGAAAGCTTCTATACGTTTTTTGAGATCTTCTTTAATTGTCCACGCCTCGCATCCGTAAAGAAGTATAGGCCAGATGTAACAATGTAGGAGTCGTATGCGCACAGGGATCTTAAGTCTGCGATTGCATAGTACTTTTTTCAACGTGCAGAAGGCACTTCGAGCCATTTCGATGCGAGTCTTTATCTCCTGTTCACAGCTCCAGGTGTCATTAAGCCATGTCCCCAGATATTTGTACTTGCGCACCCTCTCAATTTTTTGGCCTGCTACAATGATAGCAATGTCATCGAAGATATGTTTAGATAACACCATGATCTTCGTTTTTGATAGGTTCATCCTCAGACCAGCGTTTTCACTGCACTCATTAACACGGCTCATAATTAATTGCAGCTCTTCAGGAGATGATGCTATTAGGACCGTATCGTCAGCGTATCTGATGTTGTTAATATACCGGCCATTTATTTTGACTCCACATTCTCGGCCTTCAATTGCTTCTGCTATTATTTGTTCCGAGTATAAATTAAATAGCGTGGGTGATAATATACAGCCCTGTCGGACTCCTCTCTTTATTTCTACCTCATCAGTCTCCTCATTGTCAACTCGTACAGTAGCCTTCTGGTTCCAATACAGATTCTGGATAATACGTACATCTTTGTCATCTAAGCCGATATCATGTAATATTGCAATTAGACGGTCATGCAGTACTCTGTCAAAGGCTTTTTCGTAATCGATGAAACAAAGGAAAACGTCTTGTTGCATGTCTCTGCATTTTTGTACGAGAACCTGCATTGCGAAAAGAGCCTCTCTCGTGCCCACTCCTATTCGAAAACCAAACTGACTATCTGCGAGATGTTCGTCGCATTTAGCTCTTATTCGCTCGTGGATGATATTCAGAAATAGTTTCAATACTTGGCTCATAAGGCTAATCGTTCGAAACTCTTCGCACCTTCTTGCGTTGGTCTTCTTAGGAAGCGTAATAAAAGTTGAGGTTAGCCAGTCTTTGGGTAAGTGGCCAGAGTCGTATACCAAGTTAAAGAATTTAACCAGGAAGTTAATATTTTCGTCTTCAAAAAGTTTGAGTACCTCTATGGGAACATTATCCGGTCCGGTTGATTTTCCCGTTTTAGCTTTTTTAAGAGCGTTTGTGACTTCATTTTTCAGGATAGGATATCCCTCATTTGGATCACAATTTACCGCTATGCTTCGGAAATCGTCGGTATATTGATGAAATGTATTGTTCCCATATATGTTTTTTTCCTGATATATCTAATATGGGAATATTATTTTCATCCGTAAGTTGGTGAGTCGTCTTTTTGTGTCCTACCAAAGATTTTATTTCCTTATGCAGGTTAAATGCATCATGTTTAGCATAAAGGTCCTCCACAAAATCACACTTGCACTGATACCAAGCATCTCTAGCATAACGAACTTCACGCCGAATTTTCTTTTCAATCTCAGTATACTTGCTATTGTCAGAATTCTTGTAGATTCTCCTTTCTTCGATAAGATCATATATTTTTTCTGTCATCCAACTCTGCTTAGGAATCCAATCTCTTTTCAAGTGTGTCTTATTGATGTTTAATATTTTGTTCTTCATTGAACACCACTCTTCCTCCACCGTACGCATTATCCCAGGTTTCTTATCAGCTGCCCACTCGTTTATTTCTTTCGCCACTTTATCTTGGATGTTAAGTTCTTTAAGTTTCCTCACGTCTATTGCGTGGTACTGTGTTCTCTTCTTTAGTTGTTTGAGTCTACATGATATTAACATGGTTCGGTTTGATTTTGGTACTAAGTTAACAGGTGTATTAATGTATTTTGTGTTTATGATTACTCCCACTCCATACTTGTTGGAGCTATCCTCGGAACCAGAGTAATACATGGTGTAATTATTATCTATTTGGTGTTTACCTTTGCCTATCCATCTAATCTCACTTAGTCCCATGATGTTAATCTTCATTCGTTGCATTTCTTTGCAGACATTGTAGACTTTTTCAGGACTCTTCAAGCTTCTGACGTTCCACGTTCCTATCTTCATTTGTTGTTTTTTCCACCTGGAGATTCTTAGCACCCCTGTCCCATCTAAGGGACGCCAGGAACTCGGGGCCATTTCTTTCTTAGACTTTTCCATAAAGCTGACGATAACTAGGGAATAATAGTGCAGTGGTTTCCCCTTGCCTTCTGCACCAGACATTTTAGAGGTTACTTGTACCTCAAGAATTAATGAAATTTGTCATTCATGTTATGTTATTGTATTCAAAAGGAATGTTACTTATCTGTTTCCAAGTCACTTTCTGTGTGTTTTTTTTTTAAATATATATATCGAGCATAGTGAAACACATATAACACTACCTTAAACAATAATGACTGTTTCAAACCGAAACAAGCACCAGTGAATTTTCATGTGATTAGTTTGCGTTTAAAAATATCGTGAGACAGCCTGCATTTATAATTATCAAATTTCACTGAAATTCTGCTAAACAATCCACTGTGTATTATCCAAAAAGGTAGAACAGACCTTAACCAGCCAGCTTACTCGTACTTCCTAAAAATAACATAAAATAATTTTGAATTACATTGCTTGTTCGACTCTGTTACATATAATGACATTTTCGGAACATCCAGAATAAATACAGAAATTGGCAATATACCACTTCAATAAAAAAAAAAAATAACCAATGCCAGAAATGAAAATATGGTGTGTTGCCAAAACAATTTATAAAGCTTTTATTTTACAATAATACTATAATTATGAAATCGATTTTCAATATTTATTTGTTAAAATAAAACTTCAAAATATACAAGCGGTGTCCCGCAGTTTTATTCGCATTCTATCCAATTGAAGTTAAACAAAATGACGCCCTGAATTCGAGCCTTTTATGAGACTAATTTGCTTATAAAAAAAGGAATGTGAATAAAACCTCGGGCGGAACTAATTTGAAGCCTAGCAGTAGTATTTATATTATATGACGAGCCGTTTGGCGTGGTTGGTAGGTACCTGCCTTTCACGCCGAAGGTTGTGGGTTCGATTCCCATCCAGGACAGACATTTGTGTGCATGAACATGTCTGTTTGTCCTGAGTCTGGGTGTAATTATCTATATAAGTATGTATTTACAAAAGAAAAGTAGTATATGTAGTATATCAGTTGTCTGGTTTCCATGGCACAAGCTCTGCTTAATTTGGGATCAGATGGCAGTGTGTGAATAAAGTCCCAGGATATTATTATTATTATTATACATAGAGCTATACAATAAATATTAGTTGGCGGTTCTGTGGTCGCGTTATCGTTGTATGTCTGTTGTATGAGCAAATAAATATTCGCTTTCAAATTGAGTTCCAATTTTAAATTAAGGCTTAGTTTGTTTTAATTTTTGTTATTTTCAACGTTAGGTAGTAATTATTAATATAAAACAATATACTTATATTTAATTTCGTGTCGTTTCGTCTCGGTAGAATCCACACGTGAGTCCGATGAAATTATGCCACTTCACTGTATCAGATTATATAGACTTTAGATAAAACAGTTCAGTGCCTTCTTCTCCTCTGTTAAAGGATTCTTTTTTTTGAGCTTTAGGGTTATTCATAAAAAAAAAAAATTAAAGAGTAGAAAAAATTACGGTCGAAATATGCAAATTCATATATGTCTACAGAACTTGTACCTATGTAAGTATGTTTATAGATGTAGTAAGGGCTAGCTAATGTCGATAATATTAGTATATATGTTATTTTAAAGTTGCCGTCATGATTTTTCTTTAATACAATGATTATAAGAAAAAACTATGACAGGTTTTTTTTTTTTTGACGTCAAAGAAAATGACGCCCTGAATTCGAGCATTTTACAAGATACAAAAAAAGACAAGTATCTACTGCTGCTTTAAGCTTTAAGGTCTTATATCCCTCTATGAAGGTTAGGAGCTGTCTCAGGTTACTGCATTACCCTCGTGGTTAGAAGCGCGTTATTATATAGATTACTAACTCCGTAATATTTTAAGGGCTTAAATAAAATGTTTTTACGGAAGGACAGACAAAAAAAAATTACTTATTTTTGAGTCAGAAATCTTCGCAGTTTTACACAGAACACCTCACCAAAACTCATACACAATCGAATGATTAGTTCAAGAACGTTTACATAACGACAAACATACTTACAAACATTCCTTTTCATTTATTAATATGCTTAATGTTATTATGTATATTAGTAGTTTTATTCAAAACATAGAGCCGAGATGGCCCAGTGGTAACAACGCGTGAATCTTAACCGATGAACGTGGGTTCAAACCCGGGCAAGCACCTCTGAATTTTCATGTGCTTATTTTCTGTTATAATTCATCTCGTGCTTTTCGGTAAAGGAAAACATCGTGAGGAAACCTGCATGTATCTAATTTCATCGAAGTTCTGCCACATGTGTATTCCACCAACCGGCATTGGAGCAGCGTGGTGGAATAAGCTCCAAACCTTCTCCTCAAAAAGGGAGAGGAGGCTAAAGGCCTCCTAAAACGCCAATGACGCGGTGGAGAATTACCACCAAAATTACATTAGCCTTCCTATTCTTACCACTGGGCCATCTCGACCTTATAATCACTATATAAATCGTTTGTATAATATAATTTTAAATATAAAAGTAATTGGGTGGTGTTAAATATTCACTCACTCTATTCATCTCACAACTAACAGAACGCAACGCACCTATGATAAGTTCGTCGCCCTCGAAGAGTCGCCCTCGCGCGAGCAGTCCTCCCACGACGGGCCCCGTCGTGTCCCCTACGTGGAAAATTTCGTCTATTTGAAACTCGCACGCATGTAAAGTGACATAAATTATAACATTTATAATTTAATAAAAAGGATACTAGTCAACTGCGCAACATATGGTTCACTCACGTCCTCGGGGCGCTGCAGGTCGCGGTGCGGCGCCAGCGCCAGCAGGCACGCGTGCAGCGCGTTGAGGCCGGCGCCGCGCACGCAGCTCACCGGGAACACGGCCACCCTGCCGGCCGACACTACTGTGATTTGCGTTCAACTAATACTTAATTATATATATATATATATATATATATATATATATATATATATATATATATATCTGATCCGAAACTAAGCAGAGCTTGTACTATGGCAACCTGACAACTGATATACTATTGTATAGACAATTACACACACAGACTCAGGAAAAACAGACATGTTAATGCACACAATTGTCTGTCCTGAGTGGGAACCGAACCCACAACCTTTGGCGTGAAAGGCAAGTATCTAGCAAGGGTGGTTGGCGTAGCTATAGACAATACTATTACCATTACCAATAGTATGGAACTCGTTTTAAGGTCATACATAAGAGTTCACCCAGAAACACTTCCGGTTTAAATAAAGGCTTGTGAAGCTAAGCTTGTGAGTGGGTGATACCTACCCAGTTAGCTACCTAAGTTATATATAATGTTATATATGTAATATTATTTATTATTCATTTGCGTCACCAGGTGCTGGAAGCGTCGCTCGCACGGCGAGACCAGCTGCAGTTTGTACTCGACGTTCCCGAAACGAGGCTCCGGGGTAGACTCCCGTAGCACTCGTCGCCGGAATCGTCGGCGTCGGATGTTCTGAGGGCCAAATCGAATATATTTAACATTGATCTTATTTCGATTAATGCCATCCGCGTTCGGTGAGACCGACTCACTGTTTATGATCTTCTGGTACATTAACACTGTAATCCTAACTGAAACTAATTGACTCTTTTAATCTAATCGTTCGGTGAGACCGACTCACTGTTTATGATCTCCTGGTACATTAACACTGTAATCCTATCTGAAACTAATTGACTCTTTTAATCTAATCGTTCGGTGAGACCGTCTCACTGTTTATGATCTCCTGGTACATTAACACTGTCATCCTAACTGAAACTAATTGACTCTTTTAATCTAATCGTTCGGTGAGACCGACTCACTGTTTATGATCTCCTGGTACATTAACACTGTAATCCTAACTGAAACTAATTGACTCTTTTAATCTAATCGTTCGGTGAGACCGACTCACTGTTTATGATCTCCTGGTACATTAACACTCTAATCCTCACTGAAACTAATTGACTATTTTAACCTAATCGTTCGGTGAGACCGACTCACTGTTTATGATCTCCTGGTACATTAACACTGTAATCCTAACTGAAACTAATTGACTCTTTTAATCTAATCGTTCGGTGAAACCGTCTCACTGTTTTTGTTCTCCTGGTACATTAACATCGTAATCCTAATTCTAAATCTTTGAAACTAATAATAATAATATCCTGGGACATTTTTCACACACGGCCATCTGATCCCAAATTAAGCTTGTACAAAACTCGTGCTATGGAAACCAGACAACTGATATGCTACATGTACTACTTTTCTTTTGTAAATACATACTTATACAGAAAATTACACCCAGACTAAGGACAAACAGACATGTTCAATTAATAATTTTACTAATTTTTCAGACAAAAGTGGACTCGTTCTTCAGCCTCTTCGATCCGTCAGATGGCAATACGAACAGACAGAATAATAAGAAAAAACATAAAAACGATCAAGAGAACGGCAGGAAGAACCCAGATGCACCCAAGGGTATGTACAAACCTTTGTATATATGTAATAAGTTTATTTATTGAAATAAAAACTAAAGTCGTTGCTCTGTTAAGCGAAATTTATTCTTTTTTATATCATATCACAAATTACTTCTGCAAATAAAGTATGAGTACAAATTATAATTATTTACTAACCCGTAAAAAGAAACAACATTAAAAGCTATTGCTTCAAATATTTTTTTACAATCTGAATTGTTTCTTTTTTTAAAAAAACGTCGTTAACTTTTTATTATATTAAGCCAGTGTGAATTTCTCTAATTATAGAATGACACATGACATAATGCAAAGTGTTGCCACAACAGATAATACTTGGACGTATTAAGTCGAAGTTAATGCACGCGCAATTTAAATTTAATGAAGAGCCCAAAGAGCTTCATTTATATATATATAACATACTGGCATATAAACTACTGCGACATGAAAATTTGCATACGGGTTCCTTTTACGCAATAGGTTAGCACTTAGGAAGGATTTTTGAAAATTTAACCCTGCAGAAGGAACTCGGGCAGGAAGAACAGAAGGAAGAAGAACAAAGTATCGCCGGCGAAGGACATCCTAACAACAGCATGGCAGAGTTCATCACAAGAAGTACCGGAACCGTTGAATAATCAATCGTCGATACCAAAGGTCTGTGACGAGAAAATCGGAAGAACGTCAAAGATTTGAAATCGGAAGACGATTTTAAGAAGACGAAGAGGAAACCGACCAATAATGATGAGGATGCAACGAGAAGTGGGACAAAGTTTGCCGATAGAGTGTCTAATGTCATCGATAAGTTGGAGAAGGTCAGGATAAAGGACGATATGTATTTAGCTGGTGATTTCAATTCCGAGGACTTGGAGAGTGACTTCTTCTACAGCTCTGATGATATGGAAGACTTCTGCGATGATACGTAAGTGATATTTTTTGTTAATTAAAAAAAAACCATTATAATTTATGTGTTGTAAAGTAGTAAAGTAAAGTAACAGCCTGTGATTGTCCCACTGCTGGGCTAAGATCTCCTCTCCCTTTTTGAAGAGAAGGTATGGAGCTTGTTCCACCACGCTGCTCCAATGCGGGTTGGTGGAATACACATGTGGCAAAATTTCAGTGAAATTAGACACATGCAGGTTTCCTCACGATGTTTTCCTTCACCGTTAAGCACGAGATGAATTATAATGACATATTAAGCACATGAAAATTCAGTGGTGCTTGCCCGGGCTTGAACCCACGATCATCGTTCAAGATTCACGCGTTCTTACCACTAGACCATCTCATCTCTTATGTGTTGTAATTTTGGGTAATTATACGTTTTTTCTTAGGGCTTTTCTTGCTTTCCACGGTATGGAAGAGCAAGAAACAATAACATATCTATTCGCTTCACCCGGAATTTCAATCAAGGCTTTATATTTAAGCTCATTAACTAACATCTAGACTAAAAGAGTCAATTAGTTTCAGAGATGTAGAATTAGGATTACAGTGTTAATGTACCAGGAAATCATAAACAGTGAGTCGGTCTCACCGAACGATTAGATTAAAAGACTCAATTAGTTTCAGTTAGGATTACGTTGTTAATGTACCAGGAGAACATAAACAGTGAGTCGGTCTCACCGAACGATTAGATTAAAAGAGTCAATTAGTTTCAGTTAGGATTACAGTGTTAATTTACCAGGAGATCATAAACAGTGAGTCGGTCTCACCGAACGATTAGATTAAAAGAGTCAATTAGTTTCAGATAGGATTACAGTGTTAATGTACCAGGAGATTATAACCAGTGAGTCGGTCTCACCGAACGATTAGATTAAAAGAGTTAATTTTGACGAGACGTTTGGCGCGGTTGGTAGATACTTGCCTTTTCACGCCGAAGGTTGTGGGTTCGATTCCCACCCAGGACAGACATTTGTATGCATGAACATGTCTGTTTGTCCTGAGCTGGGTGTAATTTTCTGTATAAGTATGTATTTACAAAAGAAAAGTAGTATATGTAGTATATCAGTTGTCAGGTTTCCATAGCACGAGTTTTGTACAAGCTTAATTTGGGATTAGATGGCCGTGTGTGAAAAATGTCCCAGGATATTATTATTATTAGTTTCAAAGATTTAGAATTAGGATTACGTTGTTAATGTACCAGGAGAACATAAACAGTGAGTCGGTCTCACCGAACGATTAGATTAAAAGAGTCAATTAGTTTCAGTTAGGATTACAGTGTTAATGTACCAGGAGATCATAAACAGTGAGTCGGTCTCACCGAACGATTAGGTTAAAATAGTCAATTAGTTTCAGTGAGGATTAGAGTGTTAATGTACCAGGAGATCATAAACAGTGAGTCGGTCTCACCGAACGATTAGATTTAAAGAGTTAATTTTGACAAGACGTTTGGCGCGGTTGGTAGATACTTGCCTTTTCACGCCGAAGGTTGTGGGTTCGATTCCCACCCAGGACAGACATTTGTGTGCATGAACATGTCTGTTTGTCCTTAGTCTGGGTGTAATTTTCTGTATAAGTATGTATTTACAAAAGAAAAGTAGTACATGTAGCATATCAGTTGTCTGGTTTCCATAGCACGAGTTTTGTACAAGCTTAATTTGGGATCAGATGGCCGTGTGTGAAAAATGTCCCAGGATATTATTATTATTAGTTTCAAAGATTTAGAATTAGGATTACGATGTTAATGTACCAGGAGAACAAAAACAGTGAGACGGTTTCACCGAACGATTAGATTAAAAGAGTCAATTAGTTTCAGTTAGGATTACAGTGTTAATGTACCAGGAGATCATAAACAGTGAGTCGGTCTCACCGAACGATTAGGTTAAAATAGTCAATTAGTTTCAGTGAGGATTAGAGTGTTAATGTACCAGGAGATCATAAACAGTGAGTCGGTCTCACCGAACGATTAGATTAAAAGAGTCAATTAGTTTCAGTTAGGATTACAGTGTTAATGTACCAGGAGATCATAAACAGTGAGTCGGTCTCACCGAACGATTAGATTAAAAGAGTCAATTAGTTTCAGTTAGGATGACAGTGTTAATGTACCAGGAGATCATAAACAGTGAGACGGTCTCACCGAACGATTAGATTAAAAGAGTCAATTAGTTTCAGATAGGATTACAGTGTTAATGTACCAGGAGATCATAAACAGTGAGTCGGTCTCACCGAACGATTAGATTAAAAGAGTCAATTAGTTTCAGTTAGGATTACAGTGTTAATGTACCAGAAGATCATAAACAGTGAGTCGGTCTCACCGAACGCGGATGGCATTAATCGAAATAAGATCAATGTTAAATATATTCGATTTGGCCCTCAGAACATCCGACGCCGACGATTCCGGCGACGAGTGCTACGGGAGTCTACCCCGGAGCCTCGTTTCGGGAACGTCGAGTACAAACTGCAGCTGGTCTCGCCGTGCGAGCGACGCTTCCAGCACCTGGTGACGCAAATGAATAATAAATAATATTACATATATAACATTATATATAACTTAGGTAGCTAACTGGGTAGGTATCACCCACTCACAAGCTTAGCTTCACAAGCCTTTATTTAAACCGGAAGTGTTTCTGGGTGAACTCTTATGTATGACCTTAAAACGAGTTCCATACTATTGGTAATGGTAATAGTATTGTCTATAGCTACGCCAACCACCCTTGCTAGATACTTGCCTTTCACGCCAAAGGTTGTGGGTTCGGTTCCCACTCAGGACAGACAATTGTGTGCATTAACATGTCTGTTTTTCCTGAGTCTGTGTGTGTAATTGTCTATACAATAGTATATCAGTTGTCAGGTTGCCATAGTACAAGCTCTGCTTAGTTTCGGATCAGATATATATATATATATATATATATATATATATATAATTAAGTATTAGTTGAACGCAAATCACAGTAGTGTCGGCCGGCAGGGTGGCCGTGTTCCCGGTGAGCTGCGTGCGCGGCGCCGGCCTCAACGCGCTGCACGCGTGCCTGCTGGCGCTGGCGCCGCACCGCGACCTGCAGCGCCCCGAGGACGTGAGTGAACCATATGTTGCGCAGTTGACTAGTATCCTTTTTATTAAATTATAAATGTTATAATTTATGTCACTTTACATGCGTGCGAGTTTCAAATAGACGAAATTTTCCACGTAGGGGACACGACGGGGCCCGTCGTGGGAGGACTGCTCGCGCGAGGGCGACTCTTCGAGGGCGACGAACTTATCATAGGTGCGTTGCGTTCTGTTAGTTGTGAGATGAATAGAGTGAGTGAATATTTAACACCACCCAATTACTTTTATATTTAAAATTATATTATACAAACGATTTATATAGTGATTATAAGGTCGAGATGGCCTAGTGGTAAGAATAGGAAGGCTAATGTAATTTTGGTGGTAATTCTCCACCGCGTCATTGGCGTTTTAGGAGGCCTTTAGCCTCCTCTCCCTTTTTGAGGAGAAGGTTTGGAGCTTATTCCACCACGCTGCTCCAATGCCGGTTGGTGGAATACACATGTGGCAGAACTTCGATGAAATTAGATACATGCAGGTTTCCTCACGATGTTTTCCTTTACCGAAAAGCACGAGATGAATTATAACAGAAAATAAGCACATGAAAATTCAGAGGTGCTTGCCCGGGTTTGAACCCACGTTCATCGGTTAAGATTCACGCGTTGTTACCACTGGGCCATCTCGGCTCTATGTTTTGAATAAAACTACTAATATACATAATAACATTAAGCATATTAATAAATGAAAAGGAATGTTTGTAAGTATGTTTGTCGTTATGTAAACGTTCTTGAACTAATCATTCGATTGTGTATGAGTTTTGGTGAGGTGTTCTGTGTAAAACTGCGAAGATTTCTGACTCAAAAATAAGTAATTTTTTTTTGTCTGTCCTTCCGTAAAAACATTTTATTTAAGCCCTTAAAATATTACGGAGTTAGTAATCTATATAATAACGCGCTTCTAACCACGAGGGTAATGCAGTAACCTGAGACAGCTCCTAACCTTCATAGAGGGATATAAGACCTTAAAGCTTAAAGCAGCAGTAGATACTTGTCTTTTTTTGTATCTTGTAAAATGCTCGAATTCAGGGCGTCATTTTCTTTGACGTCAAAAAAAAAAAAACCTGTCATAGTTTTTTCTTATAATCATTGTATTAAAGAAAAATCATGACGGCAACTTTAAAATAACATATATACTAATATTATCGACATTAGCTAGCCCTTACTACATCTATAAACATACTTACATAGGTACAAGTTCTGTAGACATATATGAATTTGCATATTTCGACCGTAATTTTTTCTACTCTTTAATTTTTTTTTTTTTATGAATAACCCTAAAGCTCAAAAAAAAGAATCCTTTAACAGAGGAGAAGAAGGCACTGAACTGTTTTATCTAAAGTCTATATAATCTGATACAGTGAAGTGGCATAATTTCATCGGACTCACGTGTGGATTCTACCGAGACGAAACGACACGAAATTAAATATAAGTATATTGTTTTATATTAATAATTACTACCTAACGTTGAAAATAACAAAAATTAAAACAAACTAAGCCTTAATTTAAAATTGGAACTCAATTTGAAAGCGAATATTTATTTGCTCATACAACAGACATACAACGATAACGCGACCACAGAACCGCCAACTAATATTTATTGTATAGCTCTATGTATAATAATAATAATAATATCCTGGGACTTTATTCACACACTGCCATCTGATCCCAAATTAAGCAGAGCTTGTGCCATGGAAACCAGACAACTGATATACTACATATACTACTTTTCTTTTGTAAATACATACTTATATAGATAATTACACCCAGACTCAGGACAAACAGACATGTTCATGCACACAAATGTCTGTCCTGGATGGGAATCGAACCCACAACCTTCGGCGTGAAAGGCAGGTACCTACCAACCACGCCAAACGGCTCGTCATATAATATAAATACTACTGCTAGGCTTCAAATTAGTTCCGCCCGAGGTTTTATTCACATTCCTTTTTTTATAAGCAAATTAGTCTCATAAAAGGCTCGAATTCAGGGCGTCATTTTGTTTAACTTCAATTGGATAGAATGCGAATAAAACTGCGGGACACCGCTTGTATATTTTGAAGTTTTATTTTAACAAATAAATATTGAAAATCGATTTCATAATTATAGTATTATTGTAAAATAAAAGCTTTATAAATTGTTTTGGCAACACACCATATTTTCATTTCTGGCATTGGTTATTTTTTTTTTATTGAAGTGGTATATTGCCAATTTCTGTATTTATTCTGGATGTTCCGAAAATGTCATTATATGTAACAGAGTCGAACAAGCAATGTAATTCAAAATTATTTTATGTTATTTTTAGGAAGTACGAGTAAGCTGGCTGGTTAAGGTCTGTTCTACCTTTTTGGATAATACACAGTGGATTGTTTAGCAGAATTTCAGTGAAATTTGATAATTATAAATGCAGGCTGTCTCACGATATTTTTAAACGCAAACTAATCACATGAAAATTCACTGGTGCTTGTTTCGGTTTGAAACAGTCATTATTGTTTAAGGTAGTGTTATATGTGTTTCACTATGCTCGATATATATATTTAAAAAAAAAACACACAGAAAGTGACTTGGAAACAGATAAGTAACATTCCTTTTGAATACAATAACATAACATGAATGACAAATTTCATTAATTCTTGAGGTACAAGTAACCTCTAAAATGTCTGGTGCAGAAGGCAAGGGGAAACCACTGCACTATTATTCCCTAGTTATCGTCAGCTTTATGGAAAAGTCTAAGAAAGAAATGGCCCCGAGTTCCTGGCGTCCCTTAGATGGGACAGGGGTGCTAAGAATCTCCAGGTGGAAAAAACAACAAATGAAGATAGGAACGTGGAACGTCAGAAGCTTGAAGAGTCCTGAAAAAGTCTACAATGTCTGCAAAGAAATGCAACGAATGAAGATTAACATCATGGGACTAAGTGAGATTAGATGGATAGGCAAAGGTAAACACCAAATAGATAATAATTACACCATGTATTACTCTGGTTCCGAGGATAGCTCCAACAAGTATGGAGTGGGAGTAATCATAAACACAAAATACATTAATACACCTGTTAACTTAGTACCAAAATCAAACCGAACCATGTTAATATCATGTAGACTCAAACAACTAAAGAAGAGAACACAGTACCACGCAATAGACGTGAGGAAACTTAAAGAACTTAACATCCAAGATAAAGTGGCGAAAGAAATAAACGAGTGGGCAGCTGATAAGAAACCTGGGATAATGCGTACGGTGGAGGAAGAGTGGTGTTCAATGAAGAACAAAATATTAAACATCAATAAGACACACTTGAAAAGAGATTGGATTCCTAAGCAGAGTTGGATGACAGAAAAAATATATGATCTTATCGAAGAAAGGAGAATCTACAAGAATTCTGACAATAGCAAGTATACTGAGATTGAAAAGAAAATTCGGCGTGAAGTTCGTTATGCTAGAGATGCTTGGTATCAGTGCAAGTGTGATTTTGTGGAGGACCTTTATGCTAAACATGATGCATTTAACCTGCATAAGGAAATAAAATCTTTGGTAGGACACAAAAAGACGACTCACCAACTTACGGATGAAAATAATATTCCCATATTAGATATATCAGGAAAAAAACATATATGGGAACAATACATTTCATCAATATACCGACGATTTCCGAAGCATAGCGGTAAATTGTGATCCAAATGAGGGATATCCTATCCTGAAAAATGAAGTCACAAACGCTCTTAAAAAAGCTAAAACGGGAAAATCAACCGGACCGGATAATGTTCCCATAGAGGTACTCAAACTTTTTGAAGACGAAAATATTAACTTCCTGGTTAAATTCTTTAACTTGGTATACGACTCTGGCCACTTACCCAAAGACTGGCTAACCTCAACTTTTATTACGCTTCCTAAGAAGACCAACGCAAGAAGGTGCGAAGAGTTTCGAACGATTAGCCTTATGAGCCAAGTATTGAAACTATTTCTGAATATCATCCACGAGCGAATAAGAGCTAAATGTGACGAACATCTCGCAGATAGTCAGTTTGGTTTTCGAATAGGAGTGGGCACGAGAGAGGCTCTTTTCGCAATGCAGGTTCTCGTACAAAAATGCAGAGACATGCAACAAGACGTTTTCCTTTGTTTCATCGATTACGAAAAAGTCTTTGACAGAGTACTGCATGACCGTCTAATTGCAATATTACATGATATCGGCTTAGATGACAAAGATGTACGTATTATCCAGAATCTGTATTGGAACCAGAAGGCTACTGTACGAGTTGACAATGAGGAGACTGATGAGGTAGAAATAAAGAGAGGAGTCCGACAGGGCTGTATATTATCACCCACGCTATTTAATTTATACTCGGAACAAATAATAGCAGAAGCAATTGAAGGCCGAGAATGTGGAGTCAAAATAAATGGCCGGTATATTAACAACATCAGATACGCTGACGATACGGTCCTAATAGCATCATCTCCTGAAGAGCTGCAATTAATTATGAGCCGTGTTAATGAGTGCAGTGAAAACGCTGGTCTGAGGATGAACCTATCAAAAACGAAGATCATGGTGTTATCTAAACATATCTTCGATGACATTGCTATCATTGTAGCAGGCCAAAAAATTGAGAGGGTGCGCAAGTACAAATATCTGGGGACATGGCTTAATGACACCTGGAGCTGTGAACAGGAGATAAAGACTCGCATCGAAATGGCTCGAAGTGCCTTCTGCACGTTGAAAAAAGTACTATGCAATCGCAGACTTAAGATCCCTGTGCGCATACGACTCCTACATTGTTACATCTGGCCTATACTTCTTTACGGATGCGAGGCGTGGACAATTAAAGAAGATCTCAAAAAACGTATAGAAGCTTTCGAGATGTGGGCTTATAGACGTATGTTGGCCATTAGTTGGACTCAAAAGGTCTCGAAAGTGGAAGTTCTGCGACGCGTCAACCAAAAACGGCAACTTTTGGTGACTGTCAAGAAGAGAAAAGTTGCATATCTCGGACACGTGCTTAGGCATGAAAGATATGAACTTATGCAACTGATTATGATGGGAAAAGTTGCCGGAAGGAGAGCTGTTGGGCGCAGAAAAAAGTCTTGGCTGTGCAACATCCGTGAATGGACGGGAATCGCGAGTGCTGTCGAACTCTTTCGCCTCGCGAAGAACAAGAAGGAGTATTTAAAGCTGACTGCCAACCTTCGCTAGTCAGAGTGGCACTCGAAGAAGAAGAAGAAGAAATGATCCAGAGACTTCATTCGAATTTATTTCTAAATTTGATTTTTTTTACCAGTATCTATGCTAGTTGTGTACAAAACATTCTGCCTTGATAAAAATATATTTGTTGCTTATTACAAAAAGACTACTATTTACTTTATAGACTAATAGTCTGAGTTTCTTTCACTGGTTCGACACAGGGCTGGGTGTTACTTTTAACCGGTGGAAGTTTCTAGTTTGACTATCAATAAGCAAGTGTAATGCTTCAATGTTGAATAAAGTATTTTGTTATTAATATTGTTTATATGAACCTAGTGTGTTTGTTAATTCATAATAAAATTTAAATAAAAGATGACCTAGGATCTGGATAAGGATAAACAAACATAAATTATGGAAATAAACAGAAAAAATGACTAAATGAGTCATGGAAAACCACTAATGATGGAATTCGATTAACGCTACAAGATTTACTATTGAGTTTCTTTCTTCGGTTCAGTTCTTCTTGGTAGAATCTGCATATATCCACAACTAGTAGCTTTAAACCTTTGTGAAATAATTCGAATGTACTTATAAGTCTACTTGATTAATTATCACCAACTCAGCAAGCGCGCATTGTCGTGAAACTTTCTTATGAACGCGGGTTGACACAATAATTGCCAATTTATTTTTTACAAAGTGTAGCTTAAACTATAAAGATTTTAAATAAAAAATCCAACATACTTTAATTATTTTTATTATAGTCTAATGATGTGCTAAAAAATGTTTTAATTTTTTTTTAATATTGAATGACTGATTTAAAAATTTCTAATATATAACATTTTTCTAAGTCAGTAAAAAACATTGTTTTATTTTTTAAGTCACAATCACACGTTTTATTCAAAGCATAATTAAATAAAAAGATTAATTTAGTCTAATAACACCCTAAAATTTTCATAAATCGATGACACGAAGCTAACTTTTATTAAAACTGGCCGTTTACTCTGACAAAATTAAAAAATTAAAGAAACACACGTTTCAAATTAATATTCTAAGCGAACTGCCACAGATAATACACAATTAATTATTTAACACCATCATTTCATCGCTTACCATTACTTTATCAAATTAAATTAATTCGGATTAATTGATACTTTGACGCAAAGAGATCTAATAAAATACGCACTTAAAATTTATGCAATAAAGACTATTATTGTATAAACAATAAGATATGTAAGAAAATTTTAAAGTCGTTAAGAAGAAGATAAAAGTTAAAATGAATCTTAGTGGAATATATATAAAATACAAATTTGATGATATATATAGAGTAAATGTAAAAAATACACTTATAAATATACATTTTTTTAGTAGGATTACTTTTTAGGTATTTTTAGTTCATACAAATTATAAATTAAGATATTTACTTACAATTGTTTTTACAGATGAAAAACGAAACAGCAAATTATTTAATTAATTTTGTTCCCATAAATATTTCTGAATTTCAAAATGGTGTCACTTAAAAATGTCTTACGTTTGTGTTACATAAATACGTATATATAACTTAAAATAGCAAGTTATATCAGCTTACAGGAACTAGAAAAATCATTTAGATTTAACGTACAAAATTTAAATAGTTCGACAAAAGATATGTATACAACAATACAATAATATGAATCACGCCAAAATTTAAATTTAAAATGGCGTCATGATTATGTTTAAAAATATTTAATATTTTAATAAATTTAAATAACACAATACGAATTTGAAAATGGGGTCTTTTCAAAATAACAGAATATGACATAACAGAGCATTTTTTAATATTCTTGAGGATGATTATCACTCAAATGCTATTTCTGATGTTAGGTCTGCTATTCTTTTAATAATTATTGTTATTTAGCTTAGCGGTATTTTTTTCCATTCATGTTGCCACAGAGTCTTAAACACAGGCCATTCCTTATATATTCAAAATGGCGCCTAATAAGAATAAAATATAATTTTCAAGCAGTGATGAATCGCTTGAATTTTGTAAAAATTTACCAAAATAGTAATATATAATTTTGTTTTGGTACATATTCAAATTTAGTATTGCATAAGTTAGGTAATAGACGAAATTTCATTTATATTTATAACTGATCAGAATATGATTGACGGGAATAGTTCGTGCTTATAATGCCTGAAGTTCTCAAAAAAATATGACCGAGTTATTACAACTTGTACCTAAATACCTGGATGTTTATTTTTTAATTTATATATAATTAACATTATTTTATGCTGCATTTTTTTAAATTTGTTATGTGTAATATAATAATCAGGTTAGTAAAGGTTTGAATATGTTTTTTTATTTAAAAAAATAACTTTTAACGCGACACGTTTTCTTAGACCAAAAACGTAAATGATACTAATTATCTTTGTTTAAAAAAAATCTTATTCAACCATTAATTGCTTTTATTAAATTATGTTTAATATTATTGTAGTTTAATTAATATCGATGCCACAGATAGCTATAAAAATATTAATTAATACAAATCATAAAAAGTCAATCAGATCAGTACAGTACAGTAACAGTACAGTAACAGCCTGTTAATGTCCCACTGCTGGGCTAAGACCTCCTCTCCCTTTTTGAGGAGAATGTCATATCCTCTAAAGTAAAATCGGCATTAAATAATCCGATCATTGATAGTTAGATATCGTAATGTTATATAAATATGTATCATTAACTTAAAATTGCAATTTATAAACAGGAACTGGATATATCATTTAATGTACAAAGTTTAAATACTAACAATATGAAAGCTAATTTTGGTTTACCTCTTGAGGTAGTTATTATATTAATGGCGCCAAAATTGTACTTCAAAATGGCGTCATGACGTTTGTGTTTTTAAAATGCCAAGCATGTTTTTTTTTAAATAAATACAAAAATTATTTTACCGTACAACATTATTGTTTTAAATTTATAATCAATTGTTATTGGAGTCTTACATATCAGCGCGGCTTAATGCAAAAGTAACATCGGCATTGTAAGAGCTACCATTAACAAAAAAAAAAAATACAAACCTAAAGATTTGTCCCTTGGGGCGTGATTATCATTTTAAAAACAGTTACGTTATATATGTATGCATATAAATATGTTATTTCATTTAAATAGAAAATAACTAGTGTATTAAAGCCACAAGAGTAGACAAAGGCAAATTAACAACTGACATTGTATTGGCGCGATATCATTGGTCGAGATTTTGAATTATCTGTGATATTCATTATGGATTTGCGAAAAAATTGCGTTTTATTCGGGAAAGTAGTTAAGCTGAGCTGTTAGCGAATATCACGGGATATGGAAATATAAAGTTAGTTTATATTAACTCCTACGATTGGAATATACTAAATATACATTTCAACTAATTGTAAAAGGTGTATTAAATACAATATTAACACGTACATACTGCTATTTTGATTTTAAATAAGAATATTTAATTTAAATCTCAGTTTATTTGAAATTTTAAGTCAACTAACTTCTAAATAAGTTATTATTGTAACAATTTAACATACGATAAGATTATCATAGTCCTGTCACCGTGGCGTCACGGAAGGGTAGATAGGCAAACATGGTATAACTAAGAATTTAATGTTTTTGAATGTACATATTTTGTATAAAGACTTATAACCTTTTACTGTTGCGATTTCTGTTTCTCTTTTTTAATTTCGAATAGGAAGGCTAATGTAATTTTGGTGGTAATTCTCCACCGCGTCATTGGCGTTTTAAGAAATATTAACCATCATTTATATTGTCAATGTCATATATATATATATATATATATATATATATATATATATATAAGCCTTTATATATTGCAATATTATTTATACATAAGCATAGACGTTTTGCATGTATGTTATATACGTAATAAAAACTCTGACACTGATTAATTAACTGACTGAATAAAAATGAGTTATGAGTGAAAATTTGCTCGATCACATATGATGGTTTATTAAAAATTTGTCCGCTAGTGTTAAATATATGAAAGTTTATATGGATGGTCCGCATTTTTTTTATACAGTGTTGCCAACTTGGGGATTTTCCCCCTAAATAGGGCTATGTCAGATGAAATCAAATAGGATATTTTCAGGTCAGACATTTTTTAGGAGGAACATTTTTTTAAAGAAATTCTCTCCGGGCATTAACTCTTCGGCTTCATTTAATTGAGTATATTTCAAGTTTACTAATGCTACTTGCAGTACTTGATTTGCTTTTTTTTAACATTATATTATAAATGTATTTTGTATTTGTTTCAATTCATCCGTCAGGAGGAAACGGGGGACTTTCGAGATGGTGCTAGGGGAGGATGCTTCTAAGAGGTTGGCAACACTGTTTTTATGTAACATAAAAATACCATCATCGTTTGTCGTTTTTTGTAATTAAATCCGCAAGGCGAAACGTCCCCCACGCAATCATGAAGTGAACACGACAAGAAAACTGGTTACAGATACAATTAATATATGTATTTAATTTATCTAGAATATTCTAGAGAGATCTCGAATTTTACATTGGAGCCGTGTTCTATAGAATTCATGGTATGTACGGGAAGGTTTGCGTGACCCGGCCGATGGCTCTGTAACAAAACAATTTCGTTAATATATAAAAATAGCTGTTTGTGTATCTTTTTGTGATTAATAGAGTTCGGACCGTTTGAATCACCATCATAGTTGAAATTTAGATGTATGTCTCATGGATGATTTCATAATATCCACTTCGTTGTAACGCCGCTAGATGGCGCTGTAACACATTAACAGCCACCTACCGGGTTTTGCTAGTAAAGTACAAAAGTGTCTGTTGGTCGAAGATATCTCTTCTTAAGAACAAAACTTATTCCAACATTATTCAAAACAGTTACAGTATATAAATGTCCCACAGCTGGGCTAAAACCTCTCCTTCTCAGGAGAAGGTTTGAGCTTATTCCACAACCTGCTTCGATGCATGGATGATTTTCTTTCACCGAACACTTATAAATTAAATATGTGAAAGTCAGTGGAGCTAGCGATCTCGGATACCAACACTGAGCTGACGATATACTTTATTGGCTCAACAATTCAACTGTAATTAGAAGTTATCGTTGGGTTCGTTGAGCGGTACCTGGTCCCCAGCCCCGCCGTGAACAGCAGCCGGCAGCCCCGCACGAGGTACTCCGGACAGCGGGCGAACCTGAACAGCAGCCTCGCCCGCCCTCAGCACGTTGTTCGGAGACATTATACCCTAAAGCGAAAAATATACCCGTGGTCAGCGATGAGATGAACAACCCGATGGTAAGTGGTTACCACCGCCCATAGACATTGACACCGCAATAAATATTAACCATCGCTTACATCACCAATGCGTCACCAACCTTGGGAACTAAGATGTTATGTCCCTCGTGCCTGCAGTTACACTGTTTTACTCACCAACAACAATGCTATTGCTGTTTGGCGGCAGAATATATTATGAGTGTGTGGTAACTGGTGGTAGGGCTTTGTGCAAGCTCGTCTGGGTAGGTACCACCCACTCATCAGATATTCTACCGCAAAACAGCAATACTTGATATTGTTGTGTTCCGGTTTGAAGGGTGAGTGAGCCAGTCTAATTACAGGCACAAGGGACATAAAATCTTAGTTCCCAAGGTTGGTGGCGCATTGGATATGTAAGCGATGGTTGACATTTCTTACAATGCTAATGTCTAAGAGCGTTGGTGACCACTTACCATCAGGTGGCCCATATGCTCGTCCGCCTTCCTATTCTATAAAAAAAAAAAAAACTTAAGTATTTTACGCAACACCACCAACTATACCAAAATTAAACTATTTAATTCCACTCCGCAAAGTGAGTTTGATGTATGTATTCGTTACCTCGATAATGGCCGTCTGACGCACGTTCCCGACATGCACAGAGCACTGGAACCCTGGGTAGATGGCCGTGGAGTGTCTCAGGACATGCACGGATGCCTGTTATATTCAATCAAATTTAATTCATGACCGCATTACATATTATATTGCACAGTCTGTGCTAATATTGCTAGCATATAAAAAAACAGCCGAGATGGTCCAGGCACCACTGAATTTTCATGTGCTTAATCTGTGATTATAATTCATCTCGTACTTTACGATGAAGGAAAACATCGTGAGGAAACCTGCATGTGTCTAATTTCACTGAAATTCTGCCACATGTGTATTCCACCAAACCGCACTGGAGGAGCGTGGTGGAATAAGCTCCAAGCCTTCTGCTCAAAAAAGGGAGAGGAGGCCTTTAGCCCAGCAGTAGGACATTCACATGCTGTTACGGTTAAAAAAAACACACACACACAATGTGCTGTGCAAACACATACAAATCTATAGTCGATTCCAATAGCAAGTAGAGTATATAAGCAACTTTGACTTTGAAATTTGGTCGAAATCTTAATATTCTGTGGTATTGAATAGTCAATACCACAGAATATATATAATATAGAAGTTTTTATCGGAACTTTGTAAGTAAAACTAAAGTGTAACAGTGTCGTGTTGTATATAGAGATATATTGATCGAGAAGTGTTTGTAGTGTACAATACAGCAGAGCTGGTAGCAAATCGCATGGAATCGCATATCTAACGAAAAACGAGTAGAGTTTTCTGCTCACCTGAAAGTATATACAGCCTCTAGAGTCGTTTGGGTCTTCGAGGAACACCAGGTCGTCACACACGCACTTGTCCTGCATGTCGTTCGACACGTGCGCGTCGCTGTACTTGCTCCCATCGTCCGACACGTACACGTTCGTGCATTTCGTGTCCGATGTCTTCGTGAGGCTGTTCTTCACGTTGGCGATGTCCTGGAGGATATTCTTGTTCTGTCTCCTCGCGTTCTTTCGATTCTTCTCCGAAGCTTGCAACGAGTGGACTAGTTCTGATATCTGTAACAATGAATTTTGAAAATAAAAAAATATATCACTTTTTTAATTTCGTATAGGTACGCTGGCAAATGACCACCTTATGGTAAGTGGTCGTCACTACCCATAGACTTTGTCACAGTCTATTAACCACCCCTAACATCGTAATGCGCCATCAACCTTGGGAACTAAGATATTAAGTCTCTTGTGCCTATAGTTACACTGTCTAACTCATCTTTCAAACTAGCACACAATAATACTAAGTATTGCCATGGCGGTAGAAACGTTATTCAAAAAAGCCTTTTTAAATCGTTTGTATAATAAAATTTTAAATATAAAGCTACAATCAGTATGGCTACTCTGTAAGAACATTCTCTCACTCATCATCATCATGTCAACATATCACCGGAGAGTGATGAATCTAAAATTCTAGAATAGCACTACTGGCCGCATATATATATTCTGTTTTAAATACATGTAAGTTTTTATTTAGTAATAAGGTTTGAATTAGCGACCCACCTGTCGTCCTCTGCAAGTCCCGGGCGGACAGCCTCCGAAGGTGGGCCGCTCGTGTCCCGCGGCGTAGCCCCCCGGCCGCGCTAGCAGCACCATGCCCTGCCGCAGTCCCGGTGGGAAGCGACCCAGGCCCAGCGATGCCAACTGTCCCGCGCGCACGCTGCCGCACGGGACGCGGTTGCGGTATATCGTGAGCACGGATATCTCCGCGAACTCGCCGGACTCCAGAGGTCCTGGGGGGGGGGGAGGTTGTTAAATATACGTCGCTCTATTCATCTCACAACTAACAGAACGCAACGCACCTATGATAAGTTCGTCGCCCTCGTAGAGTCGCCCTCGCGCGAGCAGTCCCCCCACGACGGGCCCCGTCGAGTCCCCTACGTGGAAAATTTCGTCTATTTGAAACTCGCACGCCTCCTGTAAAGTGACATAAATTATAACATTTATAATTTAATACAAAGGGTACTAGTCAACTGCGCAACATATGGTTCACTCACGTCCTCGGGGCGCTGCAGGTCGCGGCGCGCCAGCAGGCACGCGTGCAGCGCGTTCAGGCCGGCGCCGCGCACGCAGCTCACCGGGAACACGGCCACCCTGCCGGCCGATACTACTGTGATTTGCGTTCAACTATATATATATATATATATCTGATCCGAAACTAAGCAGAGCTTGTACTATGGCAACCAGACAACTGATATACTATTGTATAGACAATTACACACAGACTCAGGGAAAACAGACATGTTAATGCACACAATTGTCTGTCCTGAGTGGGAACCGAACCCACAACCTTTGGCGTGAAAGGCAAGTATCTAGCAAGGGTGGTTGGCGTAGCTATAGACAATACTATTACCATTACCAATAGTATGGAACTCGTTTTAAGGTCATACATAAGAGTTCACCCAGAAACACTTCGGGTTTAAATAAAGGCTTGTGAAGCTACTCACTCCTCATCCTTTTTGATTTCGTTGTCTAGATTGTCTATGGTGTCCAGTATCGACGCAGTTCCTTGCCATATTCTCGTCAGTTATTAACAGCGGTTTCTGTAATAATACCAATTATCCATACCATCGCTTACGTCGATGTAATGGTATATACCATTACATCGACGTAAGCGCACGGAACTATATAGCTCCGTAAAAAAAAATTGTTTTAAAAATATAAGGACTGTGTTTTGAAATCATAAAACGTAGATATGTGTAAATAACAAAGACAGTGTGTGATCTATATAAAAACATTATTGTTTGAATAAGTTTAATACGCAAAAGGGTGAAACGATAATTATATAATATAGGTACTTTTACTGAGGGCAGTGACTTATTTTACGAGCAAAATAAGTTAAGAAAGTAGTGTATTAATAAAAATAAATGCTTTATAAAACGATTTTAAGAAACACCTAAAGTCCTAGTAATTTATTTTAAAACAAAGAAATACTTTAAAAAATATACAGTGAAGTGAGTAGATACAAAGAGAATAACTTTTTTTGTAGCGGGTGTTTAATAAAATCTCCAGGCGCAGATTATAATATTGTACATACAGTTCGCAATTTTTACTTGAACGATAACCATATCGTTGGCCCAACGGTGTGAACCATACTTAAACCCAATTTGGCATTTGGCCCAACGGTGTGAACGCACGAGCGATACGGGTTCAAACCCAAGTTGTTGGTGACCTATTTCAATTTATTTATTTTTCTGTTAAGAAGTTGCTGTTATAGTCGTTACTAAGTAAGAATGATTCCACAGAAAAAAATAATAACAACAAGAAATAATACTTCTCCAGAATCTTACAATGTGACAAATCGGCAAAAAAGCAAACAGTCTGAAAAGTGGTCGCCTGCATCAGAACAACTTACTAAACAAGATGTTGAACAAACCATTCGTAATGAGTTTCAGGCCTTTAAAAATTTACTATTGGAAGATATCACTAACATGTTAAACAAAATGATTCAAGAAAATCTTAAACCTATAAAAGAGCAAATATCTACTATTGAAAACTCGATGACTTTTTTGAGCGAAGAATACGAATCTACTAAAAAAATAATTGCAAGTTACGACGATAAAATTGCGGAAACGGAAAGAGAGAAAAATGCACTAAAAAATGTAACATCTGATTTGCAACAACGAATACATACTATGGAGCAGTATAATCGATCAAATAACATTGAAATACAAATGATTCCTGAGCATAAAAATGAAAATTTAATTATTATTTTTTTTTTTATATCGCCGGGAGGGCAAATGACTCCACTCCACCTGATGGTAAGCGGTAGTAGAGTCCAAACGCGACGACGGCCAGTACAGACGGGAAAAACGTTCTGCACTAGCCGCCTTCGCCTTGCCGGCCCGCAAGATGCCTCTTCACGCCTCGTTTGAAGGAACCCGGGTTGTAAGAGGAGGGGAATACGTGAGCTGGTAAGGAATTCCATTTTTTGGAAGTGCGACAAAGAAAGGAGTTGCCAAATTTCTTTGTTCGCGATGGAATTGATGTCACAGTTAGGCGGTGACATCGAGAACCAGCTCGCGTGGACTTAAGAAGGAAGGGGGAAGCAGGAATTAGAGAGAATAATTCCTCAGAGCATTCGCAGTGATACAGTCGATAGAAAGCGCTCAGTGCTGCTATCTCACGACGAAATTGTAAAGGTTCAAGGGTGTTTGTGACCTTTACGTCGCCAATAATGCGTACGGCACGTCGCTGCAACCGGTCCAAGGCCTCAAGTAGGTACTTAGCGGAGCCATCCCAAAGGTGCGAGCAATATTCCACACAAGACCGTACCTGTGTTTTGTACAGCAGGCACAGTTGTTGTGGCGTGAAAAAGCGCCGCACCTTGTTCAGAACTCCGAGTCTCCGTGAAGCTGTTTTTATAACAGCCTCGATGTAATCCCTTGGACTAAGGTCGCAGCGAACGTCAATCCCCAGCATGGCGATTTTGCTTTGCATCACCAGCGGAGTACCACAGAGTTAGGGAAGAGGGGAAAATGTTGACTTTTTCGCCGTGAGAGCGCATACCTGTGTTTTCTTGGCATTAAACTCAACAAGATTATCAGAGCCCCATTTGGCGATGAGATCTAACGTCCTATCGAGTTCAATGACAAGATTCTCCCGCCTCTCCTCAGTTTCCGCCCGCCCAGCCACTGCGCGTCCGTGGTATCCACCATGCACTGTACTATCATCTGCATAGCAATGTATGTTCCCAAGGGAGAGCATATCATTGATATGCAAAAGAAAGAGTGTGGGAGATAGCAGAGATTCCTGGGGGACCCCAGCATTCACTACATAGAATTGTGAAGCGCAACCATCTACTAAAACACGAAGGCTACGCTTGTGTAGGAAGCTGGCAATCCAGGTGCATAGCTGAGCAGGCAGACCATATGCCGGTAGCTTGGAGAGAAGACTTCTGTGCCAGACCCTGTCGAAAGCCTTGGAGATATCGAGGCTGACAGCCAACGATTCTCCATGCTTGTCGATAGCTTCACCCCAGAGGTGCGTTACGTACGCTAGAAGATCACCTGTGGACCGTTTTGGTCGAAACCCGTACTGACGATCATTAATTAGACAGTGATCTTCTAGGTAATGGATCAGTTGGTTGTTTAAAATCCGTTCCATCACCTTACAAAGTACTGAGGTGATAGCTATTGGCCGATAATTTGCCGGGTCAGACCGATCCCCTTTTTTGGGAACCGCTTGCACATTAGCTCTTCTCCAAGCCTCCGGCACTCTTCCCGAAGAGAGAGAAAGTTGGATCAGGCGCGTTAACACAGGAGACAGCTCCGCTGCGCACTTCTTCAGCACTATGGCTGGTAATCCATCGGGACCGCTAGCTTTCCGTACATCAAGTGATTGCAGCTCCGCACGCACATCACGTTGCCTGATTTTAATGTCAGGCATCGTATGGCCACATGCAGGTATTGTAGGTGGCAGTGCACTACAATCATCGATGACGGAATTGTCGGCAAAGAGTTTAGCCAGGAGATCAGCTTGCTCTTGCGGACTGTGAGCTAGCGATCCGTCCGGATTTCTGAGCGGTGGCAGCGAAGGTTGGCAGAAATTGTTTTGCACAGACTTGGTCAGACGCCAGAAGCTACGGGAGCCCCTAGGATGCGAAACAAGGTCATGACCAATCTGTACAATGCGCTGTGCATCCGCTCTCGTGTATGCCTTTCTACAGGACTTGGAATTTTTTTTATAGTTTGCTTTCAGTGAGTCAATGTTAGATGCCCCGCTAATGCAGCCGTTGATCCACTTGCGATATGCCGCCTGCTTAGCTGATACAGCATCGGCACATTCACGAGTGAACCAACGGTTACGCGTACTCCCACTGACGAGATCTGAGCTAGGAATGTAGTATTCCATTCCCAGCATGATCTCGCCAGCAACAGCAGCGGCACTAGCTGTCGGGTCATTCCCACTGAAGCAACGTTCCTTCCAAGGGACCGACGCATAGTAATCGCGCATACCGTCCCAATCCGCCGACTTATAGTGCCAAACGCGACGTTTGCATACCGCTAGTGGCGGCAGCTTGGCCTGTGGCACTCTGGTAGAAATAAGGCTGTGATCCGAAGAGCCAAGAGGAGCCTGAACCACAACCTGATATTCCACCGGGTGAGAAGTCAGCAGAAGGTCCAGTAGAGAAGGTGCTTGCCCATCAATGTCTGGGATCCTGGTGGGCTGATCAACCAGTTAGGTCAAGTCATGTGTGAGAGCAAAAGCATGAGCAGTCCTTCCAGCATGGTCAGTTTTGAGGGATTTCAACCAGGATTCGTGGTGAGCATTAAAGTCCCCCAAAAACACCAATTCCGCGTTAGGAAATTGCTCTTGCGCAGCATCTGCCACCCGACTAAGATGGTCAAATAGTCGGCTTGTCTCCAAGTCACCATTGTGGGATCTGTAGAGGCACACGTAGACTCGGCTCTGACGAACCAGGTCCACACGTACCACCAACATGGAGAAGGAGGGGTCCTCCAAGCAGCGCAGTCGGTGACAGCAAACATCCGTCCTGACGAACAAGCATACTCCGGCTTTCGCTTTGAAGGATTCTTCAAGCGTGTAGCCGGGATAATTAAGGTAGCTGGTATCGGCAGGACGGAGTATTTGTGTCTCCGTGAGAAACAACATTGCTGGCCGTGCTGTCTCGAGATGGTGGTGGACAGCGTTGAGGTTAGTGTGGAGTCCTCGGATGTTAGAGAACTCAACCTCAAACAGCGAGGGTATGGTGGGGGTGAGCACCGCTGTACGACCGTTATTTCTTTTTTGTTGCGCCATTTGGGAGAAATTAAATGGAAAAGAGACGTGAAGCGAGCGATGTATTGCCACGATAGGGATGGGCAAAGTGTGGAGGCGTGTTTCCCCAAGTGGTTGCCAAAAGGAAAAATACACTGACCCGCCGGACGGAAGGGCCCCCGAACCCCCCCGGAAGTGGCCGCCGGGACCCCACCTACCGGTCACCAACCGGCACGACGGTCCACCCCGAGATTATGCGTGGCCTGGTGGGGCAGCCTCACGAGCTGGTTAGGCACGCTCGGGCCCCTGTACTATGCCACGGGTGGCCAGCGGAACAGCCGTTTCTTCGGGTCTCCCTGACCGGCAGGTCAATACAGTTTCCCCCGGCATTGGTTCAACAGCCGTCTCCAACCGGACCAACACCCATCGTGGCAATACTCGCTCGGGCTCTGGCTGTACGCTGGCTGACCTCGAAACGCGGCTGCAAGCCACTTCACGAGTTTTTCACCATGCGTACGGTGGTAACAAGCCAGGCGGATGTTAGCATCCTACCACCAGATGAGCAGATGGTCGGTCAGATATCCCTTAGTCGCCTCTTACGACACCCATGGGAAAGAGAGGGGCAGTGTAATGTATTCTTTCTCCGTCACTGCACGGATAGATAAATTAGTGCAGTAATGCAACTGAGTAAAGCAATATCATGTGATCTAAAGGAGTCTGATATACATCACTGTACTAGAGTTGCAAAATTGAACAACAGCGACAAAAGACCCAGATCTGTGATTGTAAAGCTATCCACACCACGAATGAGAGACACGATGCTAGCATGTGTCATCAATTACAATAAATCGCATCCTGACGATAAACTGAACACAAGTCACATAGGTATTGCAGCAGATAAGCAGCCATATATGTTATGGAACACTTGTCACCGGCTATTAAGTCTTTACATGCAGCAGCTCGAATAAAATCTAAAGAAAAAAAATACAGATTTGTGTGGGTTAGACAGGGCAAGGTATTTATGAGAAAGACAGAACATTCAGAATGTATTTATGTAAAAAATCATACTGTTTTGAATAATATCCAGTAAATTGCTTTACTCTCTAAACTCATAGATCATTTTAGTATTTCATGTTATAAAATTCAACGGTCTTAATATATACTACCAGAACGTCCGAGGTCTCCGTACTAAAGCACATGACTTCATCTGCAATTTATCGTGTACAAATTATGATGTTATTATATTAACAGAAACGTGGCTTAATAATAAAATAGAGAACCATGAAGTATTCGACAACCGTTATACAGTATACAGAAGAGATCGTGATAGTTTACTTTTACATTGTAAAAAAGATGGTGGTGGAGTTTTAGTGGCGGTCTCAAATAAACTGAAATCAATGCGACTCAGTTTTTGTGAAAGTCAGTGTGAAGATCTTTGGATAAATATTGAACGAGAAAATTGTCACGATGAGTGTAACTCAATTGCATTATGTGCAGTTTATTTGCCTCCTCCCGTTAGCCGTAATATGCTATCTAATTTTATCAATAATTTTAATAGTAGAATTGCAGAGAATAGACAAAATGTTATGCTCGTGGGTGATTTTAATTTAAGTAATATCAATTGGTTCGCTACTGATGATAATGTTATTTCTAATAGTTCCTTAGGAAATTTGCTAGTTGATTTTGCATCTCTCAATAATTTAGTTCAACATAATAACATTTGTAATAACAATAATAAAATATTAGACTTAATATTCAGTAATCATAATAACATAAAAATTAGTGAGTCTATTTTGCCAATAGTGCCTCCAGATCACCACCATCCTCCCTTAGATATATTAGTTTCTTATTCATCAAGAACTTCTTTAAAAAGTAATGTTATTAGTGAAAAGAAGAACTATTTTAAAGCTGACTACGTAAGTATAATTTCAGAATTAAATAATATCAATTGGTTAAGCGAATTTTGTAATTGTAAGTCAATAAACCTAATGATCGATAAATTTTATAAAATTTTGAACAAATTGATCGAAAAATATGTACCAAAAAAGAAACAAAAAGGTAAACAATATCCTCTATGGTTCACTAAGGAAATGATAAATTTATATAAAGAGAAACAAGTTTTTTTAAATAAATACAAAATATATAAAAACCCACTTGATGAAATTTCATTACGTCTTTTGAGCAAACGTTGTGCAGATTTATCGAAAATTTGCTACAATAATTACATTAAGATTGTTGAAAAAAATATTAGTAGAAATCCTAAATATTTTTGGTCATACCTTAAGGGCAAACAAGATAATAGTACCGCACTCCCAGGCATAATGACTTACAAACAAAAAGTAATGAAATCGGGATCAGAAATTTGTAACGAATTTGCCTCGTATTTCGCTTCTGTTTACACACAATCTCAAAGTTCATATACATTACCATCTTATAATAATCAATGTAAACATGACTTTGGAGCGTTCACTAATTTTGTAATATCGCGAAGACAGATTTATCAATACTTAAAAAGACTTGATACAACTAAAGGGAAAGGTTATGATAATATCCCTCCTATATTTATTTCTAAATGTGCATGGGTACTAAGTTTCCCTTTATATTTATTATACAACGAATCACTTCGCTCAGGTGTTTTTCCCGGTAAGTGGAAAATAGCTAGGATCGTACCAGTATATAAGTCCAAGGGTAGTGAGTGCATTGAGAATTATAGACCGATTTCCATACTTTTCACTTTTGCCAAAGTATTTGAAGCAATAGTTTACCCATATCTAGAATGTCATGTAAAGCAAATGAATAATAATAACCAGCACGGCTTTATAAAGGGTCGATCTACAACATCAAATCTTGTTTCGTACAGTGAATTCATTGTGCCAGCTATTGATAACCACAAGCAAGTTGACGCAATTTTTACCGATTTAACCAAGGCTTTCGACAAAGTTTTGCACGATATTTTACTCTTAAAACTAAGCAAGTACGGATTCAATGGTAATATGCTTGAGTGGTTCAAATCATATTTATACAATAGACAACAATTTGTTGTCTTAAAAGGTTTTAGCTCGAGTCTATATAAAGCCTGCTCCGGGGTTCCTCAAGGGTCACACTTAGGACCTTGGCTCTTTAATATCTTCATTAATGATATTTGCGATACGGTACATTATAGTAGAGTATTTTTATTTGCGGACGATTTAAAATTAACAAAAGTAATAAACAACTTAGCTGACTCAGAGCTCTTACAGGCGGATATTAATGCTATATATAATTGGTGTAAAAATAATAAAATGGAATTAAACGTCAGTAAATGCAAGCATATAAAATTTACGCGAAAGCTCAATATAATCAAAACAATATATAGCATTGACAACATTAAGTTGGAGGAAGTTTTTGAAATAAGTGATTTGGGTGTCATTTTTGATGACAAGCTTACTTTTGTCCCGCACTTCAATAAAATAATTACGAAAAGTTCCAAAACGTTAGGATTTTTAATTAGAAATGGTAAACACTTCACGAATAACACGAAAAAAATAATCTATAACGCTTACGTGCGTAGTGTACTGGAGTACGGTAGTGTTGTGTGGAATCCTTGTTACAATGTACATCGTCTGCGTATAGAGAGAATACAGAAGCGATTTGTATATCATCTATCCAGAAACAAAAAAACCTCATACAATAAATCTAATAAAAATTACAGCAATCTCTTGAAAGACTTTAATATGGATAGTCTCTCTGTACGCAGACAATTATTAGATCTCTCTTTCCTATTTAAGATAATTCGTAACGAGATCGACTGTACTTACTTACTTGAAAAGATATACTATCGTATTCCAAGGCGCAATGTTCGTAGTTTTCTGGGCACTTTTGATGTCAGAATATCAAAAACGAAATTAGGATGTAATGCACCAATGCCTAGATCATCACGGTTGTACAATGGTTTTTGTCAAGATCTAGATATTTTTAATGACTCTGCCATGATTTATCGTAAACGGGCGCTAGAATTGTTGAGAGATGCAAATAAATAATAAATAAATAAATAATAAATAATGTTATCTTAATTTTATTTTGTATTAATTAGTATATTTTTAGTAATTTTTTGTAACGTAAACTTTGCATGAATTTAATGAATTATTTAATTTTAATTTGTACCTATATCAATTCAAAGTATTTGTGTTTTTAATTTTAATTTTATTAAGTGCATGTTTATTTTTTTATGGTCTTTAATTTGTACCAATTTGGACTTTTTTTTTTAATCTTTCTACTCATGTTGCTATAATTATGTGTTAATGTATTTTTAAAACAAATATTGTAATTGTTGTGGCTACTTTAAAAAGCTTCACATGTTAGCTATTTTCACTAAATTGTTTTACATTTGTCATTAAAACATGTAGTAGCTACTAGTGGTCCTTAAAATAAATAAATAAATAAATAAATTACTTTAAATTTAAATAAATCTATAAATTATACAGCATCCCTGATTTATCATCTCGTGCTCCTTGAAGAACATCGCGAGGAAACCTGCATGTTTCCAATTACAATATATACTAATATTATAAAATGGAAAGTAAATATATCTGTTTGTCTGTTAAACTTGATGACTGCGAAGAACGGCATGTCCAAAGCCAGCAGAAGACCGATGTGTTCTTCTGTGATGCGAGTTATACCGGCTGTTGCCGAAATCTAGAAATAAAAAAAAAACTTTATAGTATAAGTTGATAATATGACTACGGTGCCATCTATAATATTATCTTGTAGCTGAATTAAAAAACTTACAGCCACTGGGTCGCTGTGACCCTGGCCCCTCGGGCCAAAAATTAAAGACATGACAGGTTAGGGGGCAACCCCGAGGCCCGTACCCAGACTGGCCTAGGCCAGTTAGGAGGAACCAACTCTCTCTCTTAAAAAACTTTCATTAATAAGACGTATTGCTCGATAAGGGTTTATAAATATGATAAAAAATTGTGTTTAAACTCTTACATAGTTTAATTGTAGCAAAAGAGTTTAGTTTTTTGCCGATTATTTTTAGTAGGATCTACAGTTTGAGCCGGTGTTAGGTTTATATATTATTACCTGAATAAATTATTTTGATTTTGAGCTGTTTGTAAAAAAGTATTAATAAGATAAGATATTTATTCAATAAAATGAAAATTAACTTTTGGTTTGATATGTCAGGACTCCAAAAAAATCCTTACCTAATAATAATTTGAAAAAACGTTATCAGGGCTATAGAAAAAGACTTAGGATACCTAAAATCTGAGCCCCCCCCCCACGTATGGGAACTAGTAATAAATAAACATACTTACAACGAGCATGGCGTAGTGCTGGGAGAAACCCGTGAGCCCGTGGAGCGTGGTACGTTGGTACTTGCTGTGGCCCGCCAGGTCCAGGAAAGACACAAGCTTGGCGCTCCTCTCTCCGATGCGCTCCGCTGTCATCAGCTCGGAACAACCGTAGTTGACGACATTACCCTGATTATATGAATGTAATACATTATATGACTTTCATTTTAGGTATAAGTAATACCGGGTAGTGTTGCATGTCGATAGTCCATTATCGATAAAATCGATAGTTTTGGACTATCGATTATCAATGATTTTTCGATAGTATTGACGTTTTGCCTTAAATGTCTTGTGGATGATGTAATGAAAGGCAATTGAGTATAGATGTATGTATTGTAATATAATTTACAATATTTAATTGTTACGACGATATTACAGTGCGATGTTAGAATGGCGACTGGCGACAGAACATATAATAATGTATTAATTGACAATGTAGCATATCTAATATCGACCTGTTTCTAGGTGACATTATGGACAGTGATTTTTGCTTACATTAATAAAAGTTAATACGTAGGCACAACGTATTGATTTGCCTTTCATGCCAAAGGTCGTGGGTTCGATTCCCACCCAGGACAGACATTTGTGTGCATGAACATGTCTGTTTGTCCTGAGTCTGGGTGTAATTATCTATATAAGTATGTATTTACAAAAGAAAAGTAGTATATGTAGTATATCAGTTGTCTGGTTTCCATAACACAAGCTCTGCTTAATTTGGGATCAGATGACCGTGTGTGAATAATGTCCAATATTATTATTATTATTATTATATTTTTGCTTTCTCAAGATAAGTAATGTAGTAGGCCCAGTAACAACACTATTATTAATGAAGTTTTATTAAATCGTTACTATCGAATGAATACCTATGGATTGCTGTTATCAATAGTATTAATAATAACAATAATTTTACTGGTGGTAGGGCTTTGTGCAAGCTCGTCTGGGTAGGTACCACCCACTCATCAGATATTCTACCGCAAAACAGCAATACTTGATATTGTTGTGTTCCGGTTTGAAGGGTGAGTGAGCCAGTGTAATTACAGGCACAAGGGACATAAAATCTTAGTTCCCAAGGTTGGTGGCGCATTGGATATGTAAGCGATGGTTGACATTTCTTACAATGCCAATGTCTAAGAGCGTTGGTGACCACTTACCATCAGGTGGCCCATATGCTCGTCCGCCTTCCTATTCTATAAAAAAAAAAAAATAATGTCCTCCAGACCGATTTCGGCCACGGCGGTCAATCTCAAGAGAGATTAGCCAACTAGGCAGGAGATATTATAGTGCACAAGTGTGTGCGCAAACACAGGTGCACTCTCTATTCCCTAACTCCCATAATCCGATGGGACGGCGATCCGATACGACCGGAAAGAGTTCAGGCGCAGGACCAACGGCTTTACGTGCTTTCCGAGGCACGGGAGTGTACACACTTCCAACTTCCAGACTCCGGGCTGCTACTGAGAATTTTCTGACAGAAAAACTCAATAAATTTTTATTGGCCCGACCTGGGTATTGAACCCAGGACCTCCGGGGTCTGCGGTCTTATATCAAGCCACTAGACCAACGAGGCAGGCAAACGAGTTATCAATAGTATTGTGAACAGAGAGCTATAGTAACTATCGATAATATCGACAATATTGACACAAGACGATACTTTCGGAAGTACTGTCGATAATAGTTTTCGAGGTCAAACTATCGATAGTTCTGCAACACTGATACCTGGGATTAGGTAAATGAAACTACAATTTATTAGATTACAAGAACAATCACTTCTACACTGTATATACTCCGTAGCGAATATCTAGACAGCGCGATTCAGGAATGTGACATTTCGAATGAGCGCCATCTACGATAGATTTAACGGGGTGTAACATACGCCATCATACAACTGGATAATAGAATAACAGAAGCTTTTACAAAGATTAATATAATTGAAAAATGAGTATGAAAACTAGATAAAGATGTTTAGACAACTTGTAGCCGAGATGGCCCAGTGGTAAGAACGCCTGAATCTTAACCAATGATCGTGAGTTCAAACCCGGGCAAGCACCACTGAATTTTCATGTGCTTAATTTGTGATTATAATTCATCTCTGCTTGACGGTGAAGGAAAACATCGTGAGGAAACCTGCATGTGTCTAATTTCACTGAAATTCTGCCACATGTGTATTCCACCAACCCGCCTTTAGCCCAGCAGTGGGACATTCACAGGCTGTTACGGATACGAACGGTTTAGACAACTGCACGGGACTAATAATGGTACTTGTGTGTGCGTGCAAGCACAGACAGTCTCTATTCCCACACACTCTTAATTCTATTGAGAACCGAGATGGTGGTGAATAGAATGTGTAAATCGTTACCAATGATAGCGTGTTAAAACCCAGATTAGCACCACTAAATTGGAACAGCGTATTGGAATAAGCTCCTCATCAAAGGGAGAAGAGGGATTAGCCAAGCAGTGGGACATAGACATTTACATAATCCCAGGGTGAAAATTAGAGAGTTCAGGTGCAAACAATGTCTTTACACGCTTCCAAATCTCACTTCTAGTGTACAACTTACTTTTACTTTTCTTTTCTATTTACTTATTATAAAAAAATAACACCTCTGCTGGGCTAAGACCTCCCCTCCACTTGCGATTTGGAGCTCTAACTTGCAGCTTCAATGCGGGTTGATGGATATACATAGCAATACTTCATCCCATAAAAGCAGATCTCCTGACAATGTGCCCATTAATTAAGCACATCAAAGTGCAGTGGTGTTTGCCCGGGCTTTGCAAGTGGGTGGGGGATTGTTCTTAATTTAAATAAACTTCAAAATAATCATTAGCGCACCTGAGCATCGAAGCCGAGTATCTCGTGGCTGAGCGAGGACGTCCTACCACTTTTCACTTCGTGCAAATGCCTGAAGGCAAAAAAAAAGGCGAGCGCTCCCTCTACCGTTATCGAGTTCACCTGTAGAAAAGAAAAACTATTGTATTGCGCACTACAAACAGCTCACATACCATCAACCAATGACGTCAGTACAATTTCAAGATCAAATTTTATACTGCCATTGTAATTACAACTAAGTTTCTTGACCATAAAATATTTATCTGAGGATAAAATAAATGATATTACAATATAATATTAACAAAGTCGGTTTTTGTCCCGACTGAGTATGTATCATTTAATTTGTTTAAAAATGTAACAGCATTTTTACCCACAGCTGGGATAAGGCGTCATCTCCTTATTACGAGTACACACGTATAGGATCTCTACATGATAATCGAATCAAAAACTTCTGGATACGAAGCCTTATAAATATTTTTTTTATAGAATAGGAAGGCGGACGAGCATATGGGCCACCTGATGGTAAGTGGTCACCAACGCCCATAGACATTGGCATTGCAAGAAATGTTAACCATCGCTTACATCGCCAATGCGCCACCAACCTTGGGAACTAAGATTTTATGTCCCTTGTGCCTGTAATTAAATACTCAATATTTAATTTAGTTACTAGAACTCACGACTTCAACAAGATAATAACGAACGTACCTTGAGTGAGAACGCCTATGAACGTCGACTTGCCCGCCTCGTTCGCCCCCATCACCGCGACCCGCAGCTCGACGCTCTGCTGCGTGTCCGCCAGCTGCGAACCGAGTACGTACTGTAGCGTAGACAGGTTTAGACAGAGATAGAATTATCAAATCTTTTGACCCTTATCGTGTAACCAGTTTTGGTGTTTGTTGAAACTTGACAGTTGGTGCGTTCATTGTGTTTGTTCGATTAAGTTAGTTATGCTATTTGTCGGTAGATGGCGTTAACTAAAAGAGTCTCAATTCTGAATCGCGCTGGCCAGAACCCAAGATAAAACCATAAAGTGTTTAAAAATGTTATATTTTTTTGTCTTTCAATACATTATATATTTCAAGGTGTGTTTTAATTTATCGTGTTAAGTAGTAAATTATATTTCAAATGTGTTAAGTGAACAGTTTGGTCCTTCGAGCCGGATTTAAAGTGCGTACGTAAGTTTAAATTAACAGATGTGAACTTAGAAAATATTTGAAGTGTCAGGACTTAGAATATAATTTTGTAAAGTGGACTTCAATATAGACTTAGAAAATTCCGTTTAATAAAACTAAACACTTAGAAAAAACAAGTAAATGGGACAGCAAAATTCGATTAATAAAACACTTAGAAAAATTTAGTGAATTTCGGACTTGTAAAATTTTTGTCTTCGGAACTTAGAAAAATTTAGTGACTTTGGACTTGAAAAATTTGTGTATCTGTTTTGTACTTACTACTTTGGAACCTTAATTTAATATTAACAATGGAAGACATAAATCAAATAATTAGTGTTCAGGAAGAGAAATTTGATCAAATATTGAAAGGAAAACGAAATTACAATAAATCACCAAAACAAAGGATTACTTTAAGTTATCTAGAGATACGTTTGGAGACGCTAGAAAACACATGGCAAACATTTAAATCTGGTCATGATCAAGTTATAGCACATATCAAGAAGGAAAATAGAAAAGATTTTAAGTATTTTTCTAATGATATATATAATCAATGTGAGGAGTCATATATAGAATACAAAAGTGAATTGAAAAATCAACTTCAAGAAATGGCACCTAAGAAAGAAGTACAACCAGCAGACACACAACACAAAATTACTGAAATTGATTTGCCGACGATAAAAATACCTACCTTTTCTGGCAAATACACCGATTGGCCGTCGTTTCATGATTTATTTAATTCTCTAATTCATATAAACAAACGCTTAGACGATGTGTAGAAGCTGCATTATCTTAAATCATCGGTGACAGGTGAGGCAGAACAGTTGCTGAAAAGTATATCTGTAACCAGTCAGAATTATGAACAAGCGTGGTCAACACTTAAAAACAGATACAACAATAAGAGGTACCTATCAAATTGTATTTTCAAAAAATTGTTGAACCTGAAAAATATTTCATCCGAATCTGCAGTGAGCATAAGGCAATTAATTGATTCAACGGTTGAATGTTTGAACGCTTTGAGCAATCTTGGATTACCGACAGAATCGTGGAGTGCTATCATCGTTTATATAACAGTAAACAAATTAGATTCTGAAAGTCATCGATTATGGGAGCAACATATTGCACTAGAGCAAGATTTTCCGCCGTTTGACGAATTGCAACAATTTTTAGAAACAAGATTTCGGTCGCTTGAGATGATAGAATACAGTTCCAAAACTGTTAGAGCCCGCTCATTCCACACAGCATTTGACAAAAATACAATATCATGCCTATACTGCAAAGAAAGTCATTACATCTATCAATGTAAGCAATTCGTAAAACTAAACTTTAAGGATAGATCGGAATTTGTACAAAAACATAATCTCTGTTTTAATTGTCTTATCCCAAACCACTCAGCAAGTAAATGTCTGCGAAATACCTCTTGCCGTATTTGTCAGAAAAAGCATCACTCTTTATTGCACGCTGAAAGAAAGGAAACTGTAAGAGAAGAAAGTCAAAAATACCATACAAACATAGTATCACATTTTACAAAACAACCTGGTCAAATTTTATTAGCTACCGCACTGGTGGATGTGTCTTCAAGCCATGGAAACATAGGAACCTACCGTGCTCTCATTGACCAAGGCTCTCAGGCCACGTTTGTGTCAGAGGATATCGTTCAAACGTTGCGTTTGAAACGAGAAAAAATCAACGGCGTGGTCACTGGACTGAGTGGAGGTAATCAGCTTAGCATCAAACACATGGTGGAAGTCAACCTTAGATCAAGGGTTAAACCAACCTTCACAGTCCATGTCAAGGCGTATGTTCTACGTAATATTACAAACTATTTGCCAACACAGCAAATCACGATGTTTAATTGGCCTGCACTAGATAACAAAACACTAGCAGATCCTGAGTTTCAAATACCGAATAAAATACAACTGCTGTTAGGCGCTGAAGTCTATAGTAAAATCATAGATGATAGACCAATATCATTGCTCTCAACCTTGTCAAAAATCATTGAAAAATTAGTAAACAAGCGTTTAACAAAATATCTAGAGTCAAAAAATCTGCTGGCAAGCAATCAATATGGATTTAGGCCTAAAACTTCTACTGAAGATGCAGTGATGGAATTAACTTCAAAAATAATTAACCATCTTGATATGAGAAAGAGGTGTATTGGGGTATTCTTAGACCTACAGAAAGCATTCGACACAGTTTCAGTGCCTATTTTATTGAGTCGCCTTGAAAAGCTAGGTATTCGTGGAGTGGCACTAAATTGGTTCAAAGATTATCTAAATAATCGTAGTCAGATTGTTAGGGTGAATGGAATAACGAGTGATTCTATGTCCTGTAATTACGGTATTCCTCAGGGCAGTACCTTGGGCCCAACGCTATTTCTAACGTATATTAATGATCTTTGTAAAATCAACTTAAATAATGGCGAATTAATAATGTTTGCTGATGACACCGTCCTAATCTTTCATGGATCAACTTGGGAAGATGTCAAAAGAACTGCCGAAAAAGGTTTATCCAAGGTTACTGCATGGCTAGAAAATTCATTATTATCCCTTAATATAAATAAAACGAAATATATATGTTTTTCTATAAACGAACTTGGTAGCCTAAACACTTCATTCACATTGAATACACACACATTTCCTTGTAATCTTCACCCTGACACTCCACCTAATTGCAACTGCCCCTCTTTAAGCCGCGTTAAAACCATCAAATATCTTGGTATCATGATTGATGAACATTTAAAATGGGATTCTCATATATCTCTTATCTGTAGTCGTATAAGAAAACTAATTTTTGTCTTTAGAAACCTACGCACAGTAGCTAATTTTACCTTACTTATTAGAACATACAAAGCACTGGGAGAATCACTATTAAGTTATTGCATATGTGCTTGGGGAGGTGTTGCACAAGTGCATTTAACCAGACTAGAAAGAGCTCAGAGAGCAGTATTAAAGGTACTTTTGGCACTTCCAATTCGCCACCCAACCACATTATTGTATGATACAACTCAAGTATTGAATGTCCGTAAGCTATTCATATACCAAATAACGCGCAGATTCCATAGCAGTGAAGGTTTAATAACACAGATTAATGATAAAAGACTAAATAAATGTCCTGTTCCATTTTTTAGGACAAGATTTGCCCAAAGATCCTATAATTACCTAGCTCCTAGAATATTTAACATATTGCATGCCAAGCTTAACATTAGGAAATACACAAACAGACAATTAAAGCAATTCATCTTTAAGTACCTTTTGGATTTAAATAACACAAATGTAAACAGTTTATTTACACCTTTAAAATTGAATTAAATGCAACACACATACACACACACACACACACACACACACACACACACACACACACACATACACACACACACGTACCAACGCTAACATAAGCATGGACGTCTTATTTACTTTATTTTATATTTTGTATTATTTCTTACATCCCAGCTTATACATTTATTTTTATAATTTGTTCATATAAACGGGAGTGGAGGCCTGGTGTCTTGTAGAACAGTTTATCTATTGCAAGTACCAGTCTTCACATTAATTAGCTGTTATGTAAATGTTACATTTTACTTTGTAAGCTTTTTGTGAAGAAAATAAATAAATATATTATTATTATTATTATTATTATCTAGGGTTAAACCAACCTTCATAGTCCATGTCAAGGCGTATGTTCTACGTAATAATACAAACTATTTGCCAACACAGCAAATCACGATGTTTAATTGGCCTGCACTAGATAACAAAACACTAGCAGATCCTGAGTTTCAAATACCGAATAAAATACAACTGCTGTTAGGCGCTGAAGTCTATAGTAAAATCATAGATGTCGGTTTGCTGAAGAGTCCGTCTGGGTCTATAGTATTCCATCAAACCGCACTGGAGCAGCGTGGTGGAATAAGCTCCAAGCCTTCTCCTCAAAAAAGGGAGAGGAGGCCTTTAGCCCAGCAGTAGGACATTCACATGCTGTTACGGATAAAAAAAACACACACACACAATGTGCTGTGCAAACACATACAAGTCTATAGTCGATTCCAATAGCAAGTAGAGTATATAAGCAACTTTGACCTTGAAATTTGGTCGAAATCTTAATATTCTGTGGTATTGACTATGGATTCGCGAAAAATTTAGCGTTTTGGTTATCTGTGAAGTTGTTATCGGAACTTTGTAAGTAAAACTAAAGTGTATATAAGTGGTTAATTGTAACAGTGTCGTGTTGTATATAGAGATATATTGATCGAGAAGTGTTTGTACTGTACAATACAGCAGAGCTGGTAGCGAATCGCATGGAATCGCATATCTAAGGTTTGCTAATCTTTTAAAAACGAGTAGAGTTTTCTGCTCACCTGAAAGTATAAACAGCCTCTAGGGTCGTTTGGGTCTTCGAGGAACACCAGGTCGTCACACACGCACTTGTCCTGCGTGTCGCTCGACACGTGCGCGTCGCTGTACTTGCTCCCGTCGTCCGACACGTACACGTTCGTGCACTTCGTGTCCGATGTCTTCGTGAGGCTGTTCTTCACGTTGGCGATGTCCTGGAGGATATTCATGTTCTGTCTCCTCGCGTTCTTTCGATTCTTCTCCGAAGCTTGCGACGATTGGACTAGTTCTGATATCTGTAACGATGAATTTTGAAAATAAATAAATTTATCACTTTTTTAATTTCGTATAGGTACGCTGGCAAATGACCACCTTATGGTAAGTGGTCGTCACTACCCATAGACTTTGTCACAGTCTATTAATCACCCCTAACATCGTAATGCACCACCAACCTTGGGGATTAAGATATTACGTCTCTTGTGCATAGGCACAAAAAAAAGGCAGACAATGTAACTATAGAGTTACATTGTCTAACTCATCTTTCAAACTAGCACACAATAATACTAAGTATTGCCATTTGGCGGTAGAGACGTTATTCAAAAAAGCATTTCTAAATCGCTTCAGTACAGTAACAGCCTGTAAATATCCCACTGCTGGGCTAAGGCCTCCTCTCCCTTTTTGAGGAGAAGGTTTGGAGCTTATTCCACCACGCTGCTCCAATGCGGGTTGGTGGAATACACATGTGGCAGAACTTCGATGAAATTAGACACATGCAGGTTTCCTCACGATGTTTTCCTTTACCGAAAAGCACGAGATGAATTATAACAGAAATTAAGCACATGAAAATTCAGAGGTGCTTGCCCGGGTTTGAACCCACGTTCATCGGTTAAGATTCACGCGTTCTTACCACTGGGCCATCTCGACCTTATAATCGTTATATAAATCGTTTGTATAATATAATTTTAAATATAAAGCTACAACCAGCAAACCAGTACTCTGTAAGAACATTCTCTCACTCACCGCAGAAAACGGTAATAATTGTAACATTTCACCACACGCATCATCATCATGTCAACATTTCACCGGAGAGTGATGAATCTAAAATTCTAGAATAGCACTACTGGCCGCGTATATATATTCTGTCTTAAATACATGTAAGTTTTTATTTAGTAATAAGGTTTGAATTAGCGACCCACCTGTCGTCCTCTGCAAGTCCCGGGCGGACAGCCTCCGAAAGTGGGCCGCTCGTGTCCCGCGGCGTAGCCCCCCGGCCGCGCTAGCAGCACCACGCCCTGCCGCAGTCCCGGCGAGAAGCGACCCAGGCCCAGCGACGCCGACTGTCCCGCGCGCACGCTGCCGCACGGGACGCGGTTGCGGTATATCGTGCGCACGGATATCTCCGCGAACTCGCCGAACTCCAGAGGTCCTAGGGGGGGGGGGGTGTTAAATATACGTCGCTCTATTCATCTCACAACTAACAGAACGCAACGCACCTATGATAAGTTCGTCGCCCTCGCGCGAGCAGTCCCCCCACGACGGGCCCCGTCGAGTCCCCTACGTGGAAAATTTCGTCTATTTGAAACTCGCACGCCTACTGTAAAGTGACATAAATTATAACATTTATAATTTAATAAAAAGGATACTAGTCAACTGCACAACATATGGTTCACTCACGTCCTCGGGGCGCTGCAGGTCGCGGCGCGCCAGCAGGCACGCGTGCAGCGCGTTGAGGCCGGCGCCGCGCACGCAGCTCACCGGGAACACAGCCACCCTGCCGGCCGACACTACTGTGATTTGCGTTCAACTATATATATATATCTGATCCGAAACTAAGCAGAGCTTGTACTATGGCAACCAGACAACTGATATACTATTGTATAGACAATTACACACAGACTCAGGAAAAACAGACATGTTAATGCACACAATTGTCTGTCCTGAGTGGGAACCGAACCCACAACCTTTGGCGTGAAAGGCAAGTATCTAGCAAGTGTGGTTGGCGTAGCTATAGACAATACTATTACCATTACCAATAGTATGGAACTCGTTTTAAGGCCATACATAAGAGTTCACCCAGAAACACTTCGGGTTAAATAAAGGCTTGTGAAGCTACTCACTCCTCATCCTTTTTGATTTCGTTGTCTAGATTGTCTATGGTGTCCAGTATCGACTTTTGCGGCGCAACGCAGTTCCTTGCCATATTCTCGTCAGTTATTAACAGCGGTTTCTGTAATAATACCAATATATACCATTACTTTAAATTTAAATAAATCTATAAATTATACAGCATCCCTGATTTATCATCTCGTGCTCCATGAAGAACATCGCGAGGAAACCTGCATGTTTCCAATTACAATATATACTAATATTATAAATGGGAAAGTAAATATATCTGTTTGTCTGTTAAACTTTCCCCCCCCCCGGCTTCTCTTTATGTTATATGTGTGCAATTGGGCCACTTGATGGTAAGTGGTCACCATCACCCATAAGCATTGATGTAAGAAATAATAACCTAGTTTATAAGCTAGTCTTTATAGATGCTATTTAAAATAAAATCACTGACCTTATTAGCGGATTCCAACAATTGAGCCAGCCTCGCTACAACAGCGTTGATGTTGCTAACCAGTTCACACTTGTTGATGACTGCGAAGAACGGCATGTCCAAAGCCAGCAGAAGACCGATGTGTTCTTCTGTGATGCGAGTTATACCGGCTGTTGCCGAAATCTAGAAATAAAAAAAAAAACTTTATAGTACTTTGTACTTTGTAGTAAAAAATTAAAGACACGACAGGTTAGGGGGCAACCCCGCGGCCCGTACCCAGACTGGCCTAGGCCAGTTAGGAGGAACCAACTCTTTCTCTTAAAAAACTTTCATTAATAAGACGTATTGCTCGATAAGGGTTTATAAGGGTTCGACTTCTCTTTGTCGACGTGGGGTTGGTTCAAATAGGCTCGGTGCCTCCCATGTAGTGTTTTTTCAGTCCATGCCAACATTTGTTGTTGTGTACTTATGATATGTTCGTTTACTTGAGTGTTTTTGTCATGTAGGTTTAATGGTGTAAGCTTTTTGTCTATTTCTGTTGCGTGTCTATGTAGAGGTGAGTGTTCGGATTTATCATGGAAGTATGGTCTGAGTGAGAGTATCTGCTTATTGTGTAAATTGTGTATGTCTATTAATCCCCTTCCTCCTTCTTTGCGTGGTAGTGTGAGCCTTTGAATACAAGATTTTGGATGATGTTTCCTATATTTAGTGAAGTGAGTGTTTATAGTACGCTGCAATTTTTTTATGTCACTTTTTGACCATTGTATTATTCCGAAAGAGTACGTAAGTAAGGGTATGGCAAATGTGTTAATAGCTTTTATTGTGTTTTTAGAGTTAAGGTGTGTCTTTAATACGAGATTTAATCGGTGCGAGAATTTTGTAAGCAGTTCTTGTTTTGTCGTAGTTTGTAGTATTTGCCTAGATTGTTTAAAACCTAGGTATTTATATGTGCTTAGTTCATCCATTAATTCAATTTGTTCACCAGTTTCGAGTGTGTAGCTATTATTAAGGATTTTTCCTTTCGAGATTGACAGAATTTTGCACTTGTCGACACCGAATTTCATATGAATATCTTTGGAGAACTGTTCCGTAATGCTTGCTAACTCAAGCAGCGTGTTTTTGTCAGTGGAGTAAAGTTTTATATCGTCCATGTACATGAGGTGTGATAAGTTATATTGGGTGTTAGTAAGTACGACTATTTTATCTCAAAATATAGTTTCTCAGTGATGATTGACGGAACCTTATTGATCGCATTAAAATCCTAAAGATAATATGATTTTCCAGTTTTTATTATTCATAACCTATAATTATTTATCATGTAAGTGCTGAAAGCATCGGCTAAAAAAAGTCCCGATATTCGATAAAAAATATCGACTCGTCGACAATGAAACAAATAAATACGGAGTCCATTAATAAACTAAAGTGCTTCGTTATATGTATATATGTTATTTTAATTTATTCGTTATCCTATTTATAGTTTTCTAAAGACAACATGATTTAACATTCTTCATGAATTTATAATATTATTAGATTCCGAGTCAAGAGGGTAACATAGAAATATATGTGGCAACCATTCTTTATGAGGAGAACGCTAATCCAGTACCATAAAAAGATGCCGAAGTACTATTGATAACGGAAACAAAAACAAACAATGCAACGGTTTTCGGGTGTAGGAGGAAAACAAAAAATATTATAATTAAAAAAATGTATAATAAACATTAAAAAGTAAAATTTAATAACCCTATTTAGTTTTAATTAAGTCCCGAAAATCTCCCAAAACAGGGAACGCGGGTACTATGGCAACGTTATAAGCACACATCGACAAACCATCTCCGTCTCGATCGCGGCCTCGCGGCCCCTCAGTGTACCAGTTCCAGGCGTGCCCACCTTGCGGATGTACACGTCGGGTCAGTACATGTTATTTTCTGAATTATAATTATATTTATATTATAATTTCTGAATTATAATTTTCTAGTTACATTTTCTGTATAAGTATGTATTTACAAAAGAAAAGTTGTATATGTAGTATATCAGTTGTCAGGTTTCCATAGCACGAGTTTTGTACAAGCTTAATTTGGGATCAGATGGCCGTGTGTGAAAAATTTCCCAGGATATTATTATTATTAGTTTCAAAGATTTAGAATTAGGATTACGTTGTTAATGTACCAGGAGAACATAATCAGTGAGACGGTTTCACCGAACTATTAGATTAAAAGAGTCAATTAGTTTCAGTTAAGATTACAGTGCTAATGTACCAGGAGATCATAAACAGTGTGTCGGTCTCACCGAACGAATAGATTAAAAGAGTCAATTAGTTCCAGTTAGGATTACGTTGTTAATGTACCAGGAGAACATAAACAGTGAGACGGTCTCACCGAACGCGGATGGCATTAATCGAAATAAGATCAATGTTAAATATATTCGATTTGGCCCTCAGAACATCCGACGCCGACGATTCCGGCGACGAGTGCTACGGGAGTCTACCCCCGGAGCCTCGTTTCGGGAACGTCGAGTACAAACTGCAGCTGGTCTCGCCGTGCGAGCGACGCTTCCAGCACCTGGTGACGCAAGTGAATAATAAATAATATTAAATATATAAAATTATATATCATTTAGGTAGCTAACTGTGTAGGTATCACCCACTCATCAGATATTCTACCGCAAAATAGCAGTACTTGGTATTGTTGTGTTCCGGTTTGAAGGATGAGTGAGACAGTATAATTACAGGCACAAGGGACATAACGTCTCAGTTCCCAAGGTTGGTGGCGCATTTGCGATGTAAGCGATAGTTAACATTTCTTACAATGCCTATGTCTATGAGCGTTAGTGACCACTTACCATCAGGTGACCCATATGCTCGTCCGCTTTCCTATTCTATAAGAAAAAATTATCTCGCTGAATGTCAATCCAGCCAAAATATTATTACAGAAACCGCTGTTAATAACTGACGAGAATATGGCAAGGAACTGCGTTGCGCCGCAAAAGTCGATACTGGACACCATAGACAATGTAGACGAGGAAATCAAAAAGGATGAGGAGTGAGTAGCTTCACAAGCCTTTATTTAACCCGAAGTGTTTCTGAGTTAACTCTTATATATGACTTTAAAACGAGTTCCATACTGTTGGTAATGGTAATAATATTGTCTATAGCTACGTCAACCACCCTTGCTAGATACTTGCCTTTCACGCCAAAGGTTGTGGGTTCGATTCCCACTCAGGACAGACAATTGTGTGCATTAACACATTTTCCGCGTAGGGGACTCGACGGGGCTCGTCGTGGGGGGACTGCTCGCACGAGGGTGACTCTACGAGGGCGACGAACTTATCATAGGTGCGTTGCGTTCTGTTAGTTGTGAGATGAATAGAGCGACGTATATTTAACACCACCCCCCCCCAGGACCTCTGGAGTCCGGCGAGTTCGCGGAGATATCCGTGCGCACGATATACCGCGAACCGCGTCCCGTGCGGCAGCGTGCGCGCAGGACAGTCGGCGTCGCTGGGCCTGAGGCGCTTCCCGCCGGGACTGCGGCAGGGCATGGTGCTGCTGGCGCGGCCAGGGGGCTACGCCGCGGGACACGAGCAGACCACCTGCGGAGGCTGTCCACCCGGGACTTGCAGAGGACAACGGGTGGGTCGCTAATTCAAACCTTATTACTAAATAAAAACTTACAAGTATTTAAGACAGAATATATATACGCGGCCAGTAGTGCTTTTCTAGAATTTTAGATTCATCACTCTCTGGTGAAATGTTGACATGATGATGATGATGATGAGTGAGAGAATGTTCTTACAGTGTAGCCATACTGGTTGTAGCTTTATATTTAAAATTATATTAAATAAACGATTTAAAAATGCTTTTTTGAATAACGTTTCTACCGCCAAATAGCAATACTTAGTATTATTGTGTGCTAGTTTGAAAGATGAGTTAGACAGTGTAACTATAGGCACAAGAGACGTAATATCTTAATCCCCAAGGTTGATGGCGCATTACGATGTTAGGGGTGATTAATAGACTGTGACAAAATCTATGGGTAGTGACGACCACTTACCATAAGGTGGTCATTTACCAGCGTACCTATACGAAATTAAAAAAGTGATATATTTTTTTATTTTCAAAATTCATTGTTACAGATATCAGAACTAGTCCACTCATCGCAAGCTTCGGATAAGAATCGAAAGAACGCGAGGAGATAGAACAAGAATATCCTCCAGGACATCGCCAATGTGAAGAACAGCCTCACGAAGACATCGGACACGAAGTGCACGAACGTGTACGTGTCGGACGACGGGAGCAAGTACAGCGACGCGCACGTGTCGAGCGACACGCAGGACAAGTGCGTGGGTGACGACCTGGTGTTCCTCGAAGACCCAAACGACTCTAGAGGCTGTATATACTTTCAGGTGAGCAGAAAACTCTACTCGTTTTTCGTTAGATATGCGATTCCATGCGATTCGCTACCAGCTCTGCTGTATTGTACACTACAATACTATCCGTGCAGTGACGGAGAAAGAATACATTTCACTGCCCCTCTCTTTCCCATGGGTGTCGTAAGAGGCGACTAAGGGATATCTGAGCGACCATCTGCTCATCTGGTGGTAGGATGCTAACATCCGCCTGGCTTGTTACCACCGTACGCATGGTGAAAAACTCGTGAAGTGGCTTGCAGCCGCGTTTCGAGGTCAGCCAGCGTACAGCCAGAGCCCGAGCGAGTATTGCCACGATGGGTGTTGGTCCAGTTGGAGACGGCTGTTGAACCAATGCCGGGGGAAACTGTATTGACCTGCCGGTCAGGGAGACCTGAAGAAACGGCTGTTTCGCTGGCCGCCCGTGGCATAGTACAGGGGCCCGAGCGTGCCTAACCAGCTCGTGAGGCTGCCCCACCAGGCCACGCATAATCTCGGGGTGGACCGTCGTGCCGGTTGGTGACCGGTAGGTGGGGTCCCGGCGGCCACTTCCGGGGGGGTTCGGGGGCCCTTCCGTCCGGCGGGTCAGTGTATTTTTCCTTTTGGCAACCACTTGGGGAAACACGCCTCCACACTTTGCCCATCCCTATCGTGGCAATACATCGCTCGCTTCACATCTCTTTTCCATTTAATTTCTCCCAAATGGCGCAACAAAAAAGAAATAACGGTCGTACAGCGGTGCTCACCCCCACCATACCCTCGCTGTTTGAGGTCGAGTTCTCTAACATCCGAGGACTCCACACTAACCTCAACGCTGTCCACCACCATCTCGAGACAGCACGGCCAGCAATGTTGTTTCTCACGGAGACACAAATACTCCGTCCTGCCGATACCAGCTACCTTAATTATCTCGGCTACACGCTTGAAGAATCCTTCAAAGCGAAAGCCGGAGTATGCTTGTTCGTCAGGACGGATGTTTGCTGTCACCGACTGCGCTGCTTGGAGGACCCCTCCTTCTCCATGTTGGTGGTACGTGTGGACCTGGTTCGTCAGAGCCCAGTCTACGTGTGCCTCTACAGATCCCACAATGGTGACTTGGAGACAAGCCGCTTATTTGATCATCTTAGTCGGGTGGCAGATGCTGCGCAAGAGCAATTTCCTAACGCGGAGTTGGTGTTTTTGGGGGACTTTAATGCTCACCACGAATCCTGGTTGAAATCCCTCAAAACTGACCATGCTGGAAGGACTGCTCATGCTTTTGCTCTCACACATGACTTGTTCCAACTGGTTGATCAGCCCACCAGGATCCCAGACATTGATGGGCAAGCACCTTCTCTACTGGACCTTCTGCTGACTTCTCACCCGGTGGAATATCAGGTTGTGGTTCAGGCTCCTCTTGGCTCTTCGGATCACAGCCTTATTTCTACCAGAGTGCCACAGGCCAAGCTGCCGCCACTAGCGGTATGCAAACGTCGCGTTTGGCACTATAAGTCGGCGGATTGGGACGGTATGCGCGATTACTATGCGTCGGTCCCTTGGAAGGAACGTTGCTTCAGTGGGAATGACCCGACAGCTAGTGCCGCTGCTGTTGCTGGTGAGATCATGCTGGGAATGGAATACTACATTCCTAGCTCAGATCTCGTCAGTAGGAGTACGCGTAACCGTTGGTTCACTCGTGAATGTGTCGATGCTGTATCAGCTAAGCAGGCGGCATATCGCAAGTGGATCAACGGCTGCATTAGCGGGGCATCTAACATTGACTCACTGAAAGCAAACTATAAAAAAAATTCCAAGTCCTGTAGAAAGGCATACACGAGAGCGGATGCACAGCGCATTGTACAGATTGGTCATGACCTTGTTTCGCATCCAAGGGGCTCCCGTAGCTTCTGGCGTCTGACCAAGTCTGTGCAAAACAATTTCTGCCAACCTTCGCTGCCACTGCTCAGAAATCCGGACGGATCGCTAGCTCACAGTCCGCAAGAGCAAGCTGATCTCCTGGCTAAACTCTTTGCCGACAATTCCATCATCGATGATTGTAGTGCACTGCCACCTACAATACCTGCATGTGGCCATACGATGCCTGACATTAAAATCAGGCAACGTGATGTGCGTGCGGAGCTGCGTGCGGATCACTTGATGTACGGAAAGCTAGCGGTCCCGATGGAATACCAGCCATAGTGCTGAAGAAATGCGCAGCGGAGCTGTCTCCTGTGTTAACGCGCCTGTTCCAACTTTCTCTCTCTTCGGGAAGTGTGCCGGAGGCTTGGAGAAGAGCTAATGTGCAAGCGGTTCCCAAAAAAGGGGATCGGTCTGACCCGGCAAATTATCGGCCAATAGCTATCACCTCAGTACTTTGTAAGGTGATGGAACGGATTTTAAACAACCAACTGATCCATTACCTAGAAGATCACTGTCTGATTAATGATCGTCAGTACGGGTTTCGACCAAAACGGTCCACAGGTGATCTTCTAGCGTACGTAACACACCTCTGGGGTGAAGCTATCGACAAGCATGGAGAATCGTTGGCTGTCAGCCTCGATATCTCCAAGGCTTTCGACAGGGTCTGGCACAGAAGTCTTCTCTCCAAGCTACCGGCATATGGTCTGCCTGCTCAGCTATGCACCTGGATTGCCAGCTTCCTACACAAGCGTAGCCTTCGTGTTTTAGTAGATGGTTGCGCTTCACAATTCTATGTAGTGAATGCTGGGGTCCCCCAGGGATCTGTGCTATCTCCCACACTCTTTCTTTTGCATATCAATGATATGCTCTCCCTTGGGAACATACATTGCTATGCAGATGATAGTACAGTGCATGGTGGATACCACGGACGCGCAGTGGCTGGGCGGGCGGAAACTGAGGAGAGGCGGGAGAATCTTGTCATTGAACTCGATAGGACGTTAGATCTCATCGCCAAATGGGGCTCTGATAATCTTGTTGAGTTTAATGCCAAGAAAACACAGGTATGCGCTCTAACGGCGAAAAAGTCAACATTTTCCCCTCTTCCCTCCCTCTGTGGTACTCCGCTGGTGATGCAAAGCAAAATCGCCATGCTGGGGATTGACGTTCGCTGCGACCTTAGTCCAAGGGATTACATCGAGGCTGTTATAAAAACAGCTTCACGGAAACTCGGAGTTCTGAACAAGGTGCGGCGCTTTTTCACGCCACAACAACTGTGCCTGCTGTACAAAACACAGGTACGGTCTTGCGTGGAATATTGCTCGCACCTTTGGGATGGCTCCGCTAAGTACCTACTTGAGGCCTTGGACCGGTTGCAGCGACGTGCCGTCTGACGCACGTTCCCGACATGCACAGAGCACTGGAACTCTGGGTAGATGGCCGTGGAGTGTCTCAGGACATGCACGGATGCCTGTTACGTTCAATCAAATTTAATTCATTACCACATTACATATTATATTGAACAGTCTGTGCTAATATTGGTAGCATATAAAAAAACAGCCGAGATTATCCAGGCACCACTGAATTTTCATGTGCTTAATTTGTGATTATAATTCATCTCGTGCTTTACGGTGAAGGAAAACATCGTGAGGAAACCTGCATGTGTCTAATTTCACTGAAGTTCTGCCACATGTGAATTCTACCAACCCGCATTGGAGCAGCGTGGTGGAATAAGCTCCAAACCTTCTCCTCAAAAAGAGGAGAGGAGGCCTTTAGCCCAGCAGTGGGACATTCACAGGCTGTTACGGTTACGGTTACGGTTAAAAAAAAGCAAATCAAGTACTGCAAGTAGCATTAGTAAACTTGAAATATACCCAATTAAATGAAGCTGAAGAGTTAATCTCCGGAGAGAATTTCTTTAAAAAATGTTCCTCCAAAAAAATTTCTAACTTGAAAATATCCTATTTGATTTCATCTGACATAGCCCTATTTAGGGGGAAAACCCCCAAGTTGGCAACACTGTATAAGAAAATGTGGACCATCCATATAAACTTTCATATATTTAACACTAGCGGACAAATTTTTAATAAACCATCATATGTGATCGAGCAAATTTTCACTCATAACTCATTTTTATTCAGTCAGTTAATTAATCAGTGTCAGAGTTTTTATTACGTATATAACATACATGCAAAACGTCTATGCTTATGTATAAATAATATTGCAATATATATATATATATATATGAAAATATAATATGGAACTAATGGCTTCTTATATATGTACACACATACATCCAATTTCTAGTTAATATTAAATAATTATATAACTAGGTTTATGAAATAACGTACATACACAATGGATATTACATCTTGGTTCCCAATTTTGGTGGCACATTGACAATATAAATGATGGTTAATATTTCGTAAAACGCCAATGACGCTTTGGAGAATTACCATCAAAATTACATTAGCCTTCCTATTCGAAATTAAAAAAAAGAAACACAAATCGCAACAGTAAAAGGTTATAAGTCTTTATATTTGAAAATATGTACATTCAAAAACATTAAATTCTTAATTATACCATGTTTGCCTATCTACCCTTCCGTGACGCCACGGTGACAGGACTATGATAATCGTATGTTAAATTGTTACAATAATAACTTATTTAGAAGTTAGTTGACTTAAAGTTTCAAATAAACTGAGATTTAAATTAAATATTCTTATTTAAATGTAAAATAGCACGTGTACGTGTTAATATTGTATTTAATACACCTTTTACAATTAGTTGAAATGTATATTTAGTATATTCCAATCGTAGGAGTAAATATAAACTAACTTTATATTTCCACATCCCGTGATATTCGCTAACAGCTCAGCTTAACTACTTTCCCGAATAAAACGCAATTTTTTCTTAAATCCATAATGAATATCACAGATAATTCAAAATCTCGACCAATGATATCGCGCCAATTCAATGTCAGTTGTTAATTTGCCTTTGTCTACTCTTGTGGTTTTAAAACACTAGTTATTTTCTATTTAAATGAAATAACATATTTATATGCATACATATATAACGTAACATTTTTAAAATGATAATCACGTCCCAAGGAACAAATCTTTAGGTTTGTATTTTTTTTTTTTTTTGTTAATGGTAGCTCTTACAATGCCGATGTTACTTTTGCATTAAGCCGCGCTGATATGTAAGACTCCAATTAAAATTGATTATAAATTTAAAACAATAATGTTGTACGGTAAAATATTTTTTGTATTTATTTAAAAAAAAAACATGCTTAGCATTTTAAAAACACAAACGTCATGACGCCATTTTGAATTACAATTTTGGCGCCATTAATATAATCACTACCTCAAGAGGTAAACCAAAATTAGCTTTCATGTTGTTAGTATTTAAACTTTGTACATTAAATGATATACCCAGTTCCTGTTTATAAATTGCAATTTTAAGTTAATGACATATTTATATAACATTACGATATCTATCTATCAAGATCGGATTATTTAATGCCGATTTTACTTTAGACGATATGACATTGACATTTTATGATTTGTATTAATTAATATTTTTATAGCTATCTGTGGCATCGATATTAATTAAACTACAATAATATTAAACATAATTTAATAAAAGCAATTAATGGTTGAATAAGATTTTTTTTAAACAAAGATAATTAGTATCATTTACGTTTTTGGTCTAATAAAACGTGTCGCGTTAAAAGTTATTTTTTTTAAATAAAAAAACATATTCAAACCTTTACTGACCTGATTATTATATTACACATAACAAATTTAAAAAAATTGCAGCATAAAATAATGTTAATTATATATAAATTAAAAAATAAACATCCAGGTATTTAGGTATAAGTTGTAATAACTCGGTTATATTTTTTTGAGAACTTCAGGCATTATAAGCACGAACTATTCCCGTCAATCTTATTCTGATCAGTTATAAATATAAATGAAATTTCGTCTATTAACTAAGTCTATAAACTTATGCAATACTAAATTTGAATATGTACCAAAACAAAATTATATATTACTATTTTGGTAAATTTTTACAAATTCAAGCGATTCATCACTGCTTGAAAATTATATTTTATTCTTATTAGGCGCCATTTTGAATATATAAGGAATGGCCTGTGTTTAAGACTCTGCGGCAACATGAATGGAAAAAAATACCGCTAAGCTAAATAACAATAATTATGAAAAGAATAGCAGACCTAACATCAGAAACAGCATTTGAGTGATAACCATCCTCAAGAATATTAAAAAATGCTCTGTTATGTCATATTCTGTTATTTTGAAAAGACCCTATTTTCAAATTCGTATTGTGTTATTTAAATTTATTAAAATATTAAATATTTTTAAACATAATCATGACGCCATTTTAAATTTCAATTTTGGCGCGATTCATATTATTGTATTGTTGTATACATATCTTTTGTCGAAGTATTTAAATTTTGTACATTAAATCTAAATGATTTTTCTAGTTCCTGTAAGCTGATATGACTTGCTATTTTAAGTTAAATATACGTATTTATGTAACACAAACGTAAGACATTTTTAAGTGACACCATTTTGAAATTCAGAAATATTTATGGGAACAAAATTAATTAAATAATTTGCTGTTTCGTTTTTCATCTGTAAAAACAATTGTAAGTAAATATCTTAATTTATAATTTGTATGAACTAAAAATACCTAAAAAGTAATCCTACTAAAAAAATGTATATTTATAAGTGTATTTTTTACATTTACTCTATATATATCATCAAATTTGTATTTTATATATATTCCACTAAGATTCATTTTAACTTTTATCTTCTTCTTAACGACTTTAAAATTTTCTTACATATCTTATTGTTTATACAATAATAGTCTTTATTGCATAAATTTTAAGTGCATATTTTATTAGATCTCTTTGCGTCAAAGTATCAATTAATCCGAATTAATTTAATTTGATAAAGTAATGGTAAGCGATGAAATGATGGTGTTAAATAATTAATTGTGTATTATCTGTGGCAGTTCGCTTAGATTATTAATTAGAAACGTGTGTTTCTTTAATTTTTTAATATTGTCAGAGTAAACGGCCAGTTTTAATAAAAGTTAGCTTCGTGTCATCGATTTATGAAAATTTTAGGGTGTTATTAGACTAAATTAATCTTTTTATTTAATTATGCTTTGAATAAAACGTGTGATTGTGACTTAAAAAAAAATAATGTTTTTTACTGACTTAGAAAAATGTTATATATTAGCAAAGATTAAAAAAAAATTTAAATCAGTCATTCAATATTAAAAAAAAATTAAAACATTTTTTAGCACATCATTAGACTATAATAAAAATAAATAAAGTATGTTGGATTTTTTATTTAAAATCTTTATAATTTAAGCTACACTTTGTAAAAAATAAATTGGCAATTATTGTGTCAACCCGCGTTCATAAGAAAGTTTCACGACAATGCGCGCTTGCTGAGTTGGTGATAATTAATCAAGTAGACTTATAAGTACATTCGAATTATTTCACAAAGGTTTAAAGCTACTAGTTGTGGATATATGCAGATTCTACCAAGAAGAACTGAACCGAAGAAAGAAACTCAATAGTAAATCTTGTAGCGTTAATCGAATTCCATACATTAGTATATAATCATAAATATCATTGTACCCATTTAGTCGATTATATGATTTGATTAATGATTAAACGAACTTATCATAATGTCTAGCATAATGTTACATGTAGTAGACACTAGATGTCGCCAGTCTGCACTGTATTTGGATTTTTTATTATTATAGTAGTAGGCACAACTTGGTGCTGGTGCCGCTTTCTACTATCTTCATTATGTTCAGAGCATCTTCTTTGCAAATATTGATATTTGAGTATCAAGTAGATGGTTAATATTTGTCTCTGGTCAGACACTCTCTGTCCAATAAAAAATAATTTATTATAAGGGAAATGGTAAATGGGGTGGTTGAGATGCTAATCTATTCTCTTCAAAGTCCTCGTATAATTATGACTGCCTCGTTGGTCTAGTGGCTTGATGTAAGGCAGACCCCCTCCGGGTCAATTCCCAGGTCGGGCAAATAAAAAAAGCTGTTGGGTTTTTCTGACAGAAAATTCTGAGTAGCAGCCCGGAGTCTGGAAGTTGGAAGTGTGTACACTCCCATGCCTCGGAAAGCACGTGAAGCCGTTGGTCCTGCGCCTGAACTCTTTCCGGTCGTGTCGGATTGCCGTCCCATCGGATTATGAGAGTTAGGGAATAGGGAGTGCACCTGTGTTTGCGCACACACTTGTGCACTATAATATCTCCTGCGTATTTGGCTAATCACTCTTGAGATTGGCCGCCGTAGCCGAAATCGGTCTGGAGGACATTATTATTATAATTATGATAGAACTTCACGTACAGGTAAGTTCGTTTAATTATATATTATACTCATGCTTTGTCCTCGAGATTAGCATAAAGTTACATGTAGGTATTGAGAGTGAAAATATAAGCTTTAAAGAACAGGACATTTTAAACGAAAGTATAATTTCCTTCTTTTAAAATATATTAATTTTAATTAATTCAATCATTTAGTGTATCACTCGTAACATTTCTTGTGAACGTATCATTGTGATTTGCATTAGTAATGAGGTATTTCTCTTTTATAAAATTTACCAAAAACTTTGGAGCGACCGCTCCGCCCTGTACTTTTTCTGATCTGATCTAAATTGACAGCCAGCTTATGTGCCTTGGAAGTAGCACTTGTACTTTTGACGCTATAAATTGACATATATTCCAGAACTACTTAAAGTTGATTTAAACCCTGTACTAAGTGACTGAGGTTTTACTGGTGGTAGAGCTTTGTGCAAGCTCGTCTGGGTAGGTACCACCCACTCATCAGATATTCTACCGCAAAACAGCAATACTTGATATTGTTGTGTTCCGGTTTGAAGGGTGAGTGAGCCAGTGTAATTACAGGCACAAGGGACATAAAATCTTAGTTCCCAAGGTTGGTGGCGCATTGGATATGTAAGCGATGGTTGACATTTCTTACAATGCCAATGTCTAAGAGCGTTGGTGACCACTTACCATCAGGTGGCCCATATGCTCGTCCGCCTTCCTATTCTATAAAAAAAAAAAAAAATTATCGGCTGAGCATATAATAACAACATTGCCACCTCCCATACGATTTATGTATGATATGGCTGTAGTATTGTCACGATAAGACTGCAAATATTTTTAATTCGAAAAAAAATGCAGCTAAAATTTCTAGATAATTGATGTGACGGGAACGTTTCTTATCCGTCCACGTCCCATTAGCCCGTTTCCCACCACAGGCTGCTCCCCATCCCATTGTTGAGACATCGCAATAGATTTCCAAACAAAAACTCATTTTCTCTAATGTCGTTTACCGGGCGAACGATTGCTTGAGACCACCAATCCAGGTCTGATAATATTGATGGTGGTATGTTCATAAATTGGTCATAATTATCGTTTTTATTTTTAAAGTTAAATATTTACATCTTTCAAGTTCTTTTGTATAAAGCCAACCGTATTTGACAGATGGGCAGGCTGAGTTAAATAGCCCAACTAAACTAGCGAATTGTCGAACCTTACAACGTTTTACACTACGGAATTTATTTAATTCAGATTTGAATCTGGTAATTTTATCATGATGTAAAATAACTTTTAAATTATGGGAGTTAATTAAAAACCCAGGAATTTACATGTGGTATCAGAGGAGAGATTACTCTTTTCTGTGTTTATAATAAAGCCTAGCGCTTCTAACAGCCTCGTTGTATCGTTTATGTTTTTATGACAGGCTTTTAGACTATTAGATATCAATAATATATTGTTTACGAATGGCCACAAGATCGCAATAAGCTGATCCCAGGTTTCATAATTTTGGTGAAAACAGTAAGGTCAATACATAAGCCAAAAGGCAGGGCAATAAATTCATAAATCGGAGGTACATTCCTTGGAAACCAGTTTTAAGGCCGCTGCTGGTCTTCGAGTTTGAAGTGTGCGGTATCAATGAATTTATTTAGAGTTTTTAAATTTATTATAAGCCAATATTTGCGGTTTGGTTTTGGTACTAAAAATATAGGAGATAAAAATTGGTTCCGTCAAGGTTTATATTCCGTAGTAGTTCCTATTGGTAGTTCCTATTGGAAAACGTACAAAATTAAGGTTATTTTTCCATTTTTCTCGAAAACGGTAAGTTTTATCGTGAAAATATGTAAAACAAAAGTTGTAGATCATAAAATTTTCTACAAAAATAGTCAAGTCACTTTTTCTCTTACGACTCACCATTCGGTGAGATATCGAGGTTTTAATCATTAGAAAATTCATATTTTTATAATTTTATTTAAATGTGTGCATATTATACGGAAATGTATAATATGCACCACCTATGAGATAATGTACTTGGCGCATTTTTTTAACGTGGTTTACCCAGTAGGTATACTTCACGATCTATTGTAATAAAGAAAGTTTGATCAGATCGAATCCTATTGATTGAAAGAATGGCAATATTGCTAATGATCAAAGTGGAATAGGTTGTTTTCTTCTAAATGGTATTTATATTAGATAATTGTCTAATTCTACTTCGACAATTATTTCTTCGTCTTCATTTTCTTCTTCTTGCAGAATTTCTGTTCGCTGTTCTAAGAAAAGGGTTGCATCAATTGTCTCTTCATTAATATCATAAATATTTTCATCTGTTGTATTTGTTTCAATATTGGAGCAAGTCTGACCCTGACAATTGATGTATACTGGCGAACAAAATAATCCCACTTTTTTACAGCCACAATCTTACTACAATCCGTTTTGCATTTACAAAAAACAGTATTAAGCAGTTTTTCTGGAGCAGGTGGGAGTAGAGTTTGAAGTAGCTCCAAATAATTATCTGTTAATTTCCAACCCCATCCTTCTGGGTCCAGCTCATTGCCTAGCCATACTTAAACTTGATAATACACACGATACAAGTGTTGAAAGGCAGGAGCGGATGTTGGAGGCAGACAAGACAACTGTACTGTTTTTTTGTTCCATGCAGATTTTACAAACTTCAAATATTTATATTTGTCTATGGAATCAATTTTTTTTGGAGCACCATATATTGCAAGAAGAAAACGAATTCTATTTGTAACGATGTGGTGTGGAGAAGAGTCAATCTTTGTAAATACGCGCAATCAATTAAATCATTACGTTTTTCGGACAATTTAAATACTGCTATTTTACCTCTTTTAAAAATTGCTGATGTAGTTTCGCAACCAGCAAAAATAAAATATGAGCTTGACATTTTGGATATGCAGTCAGAATTTGTGATGAATATATTGTTGATTGTACTTGAGCTTTCCCAGGTTTCAAAAAGTAAATAATTTTATCATTTGGAGTCCGTGCAGTCAGTAATATCAACAAATCAACATCTGCCCTAACAACAAAACAGTTGTATTTGAACTTTTCCATTGTTCTATTGCTGTTTCAGTTATAAGGACATCAGCATCATATATTAGCTTGTTTTATTGGAATATCAGCAGCTGTAAATTCTTCACAAAACATTGAAATGAAGCGAGACTTATTGTGAGTATTTGCAAGAAATTGTTGTTGGTTTGTTGGAACTTGGACGACGTTGTTCTGCAGCTTTAACATTTTTCGTATGATTAGTATAACCATCAAATACAATCGTACTGTTATGACTGTTATGTGTTTGTACATACTGAACATATTTTTCAAAAATAATATGAAATGTTTCATCTCGATCCCATACAAACGCTGTAATAAATACCCTCCATTGATGATGTAGATAGCATTTGTGTTACCTGAAGTTGAAGTTGAAGTTTAAACATTCAAAGCAATTATAAAGAGCTGACTTCATAGTTTTACGCATTCCCACTGCATCAAAGAGTGATAATGGGTAAGTAGCTAATTCATATGCGAAGAATGTTTCAAGTTAATCTTTAAATATCTTAGTAATACTCATGCGTTGAAATAATAATACAGGGTCTATAGGCATCTTTTCATCATGTACTTTTATGACGCTACTTGCACTTAAAAGAGAAAGTACTCTATTAGCGCGTTTTGATTTAATATTATAAAACGTTTGGCCAGTGATTTTGCTTATAGAAGCAAGTCCAACTGCACGAGCATTATGACAGTATGACTCCGCTGGTAATGGACATAAGTTTTGGAAACACAGGGAACGGATCGTGTGATAAGAGTTTATTAATATCTTCAATATCTCTCTTTGCACGAGAATCGCTTACATCCACATGCTGGTCTGTTGTGTCCATTCTAACATTAGCGAGATCTTCCAATCCTTCACACACAGTATTCATGGTATGCATGCCATAAACCCCTTTACTAATGTCACTTTCTTGCGTACTTCTCCCTCGAGCAACACCTCCGTCTGTTTTCATATACTACATGATTGTTCAATCACCATATCCGTCGAAGTTCCACAATTTAATTTATCAGAACGTCTAATAGTGAAAAATCCTTCGATAAATCTTTGATAAACACCAGGATCCATCAAGTTCTCTAATTGCATCATATCTTGTAGATATAAATGCGCAGGCTTGGCATATTATTATATTCTGACACATGAAGATAGGGAAGCATTTCTTTAACGCAATTCAAATTAGCTCGCCAATCTCCCATACGTTCAGCTCTTATAAATTCCTTTACAATAGACACCATATGAAAATATTGTATCCATAGTTTCGCTGTAGGTCCTAGGTTGATGAATAAATGGTAAAAATAAAATTCGAGATTCCGAAAAATGTATAATATTACTTGTTAAATGTTCAATATAACCATTCCATCCGGGCAATAATAAATTTTTCCATTTCCTATATAACCATAACATATCTACTTTTAAAGTAAAGATGTTGTATTACTTTCATAATTAAAATCCTGCACAGCTATTTTGCTATATCCTACTACACCATCTGTTTGAAAGACTTGTATTGGCACATGAGCTTTTTCTGCAAAATGTTGCGCTAAAGGAAGTATGTTTGTTCTTATTATAGGCTCTTCTGCTGTAACTGAACTTTTTGAAGAAATAATTTTAATGATCCCCATGATGTGAAGCGTATTATGACCGTCCAAAGTATGTACATTTATATCAGCATTATCTGCAACATACTGAATAAATGTGCCAGTTTCTGGTGGCAAAATATGCGGTGGACGATGCAGAACTGCTGCTGCCTTATAGTATCGTCATATGAAGTCTTCTCTCCAAGCTGCCGGCATATGGTCTGCCTGCTCAGCTATGCACCTGGATTGCCAGCTTCCTACACAAGCGTAACCTTCGTGTTTTAGTTGATGGTTGCGCTTCACAATTCTATGTAGTGAATGCTGGGATCCCCCAGGGATCTGTGCTATCTCCCACACTCTTTCTTTTGCATATCAATGATATGCTCTCTCTTGGGAACAGACATTGCTATGCAGACGATAGTACAGTGCATGGTGGATACCACGGACGCGCAGTGGCTGGGCGGGCGGAAACTGAGGAGAGGCGGGAGAATCTTGTCATTGAACTCGATAGGACGTTAGAGCTCATCGCCAAATGGGGCTCTGATAATCTTGTTGAGTTTAATGCCAAGAAAACACAGGTATGCGCTCTCACGGCGAAAAAGTCAACATTTTCCCCTCTTCCCTCCCTCTGTGGTACTCCACTGGTGATGCAAAGCAAAATCGCCATGCTGGGGATTGACGTTCGCTGCGACCTTAGTCCAAGGGATTACATCGAGGCTGTTATAAAAACAGCTTCACGGAAACTCGGAGTTCTGAACAAGGTGCGGCGCTTTTTCACGCCACAACAACTGTGCCTGCTGTACAAAACACAGGTACGGTCTTGCGTGGAATATTGCTCGCACCTTTGGGATGGCTCCGCTAAGTACCTACTTGAGGCCTTGGACCGGTTGCAGCGACGTGCCGCACGCATTATTGGCGACGTAAAGGTCACGAACACCCTTGAACCTTTACAATTGCGTCGTGAGATAGCAGCACTGAGCGCTTTCTATCGACTGTATCACGGCGAGTGCTCTGAGGAATTATTCTCTCTAATTCCTGCTTCCCCCTTCCTTCTTAAGTCCACGCGAGCTGGTTCTCGATGTCACCGCCTAACTGTGACATCAATTCCATCGCGAACAAAGAAATTTGGCAACTCCTTTCTTTGTCGCACTTCCAAAAAATGGAATTCCTTACCAGCTCACGTGTTCCCCTCCTCTTACAACCCGGGTTCCTTCAAACGAGGCGTGAAGAGGCATCTTGCGGGCTGGCAAGGCGAAGGCGGCTAGTGCAGAACGTTTTTCCCGTCTGTACTGGCCGTCGTCGCGTTTGGACTCTACTACCACTTACCAACAGGTGGAGTAGAGTCATTTGCCCTCCCGGCGAATATAAAAAAAAAAAAAAAAAAATGCACATAATCCGAAAGACGAAAAAAAGTCTGTATAAGACGCTTAGATCCAAATCTTCGATGAAAAAAAACCCTGATAAACCCAATTACAATCTTGATTTGAAAAACCTAGGCCGAACAGCAGTCATTATACAGTTGCTAATAGTTGTACATATTAATTTCAAATGATCTAATTTAAATTATCGATTTTTTTTAAAATTACTTGCTCCAAAAAATAAGTCAAGGACTTCAGAATATCGCTGTCAATATTTTCAAACATTTGACTCGGCGGGGGATTATCATTATCAATCATTACAGATTGAATATCCTCTCGAATAATTGCTGCGGCAGCTTTCAGTATTCTGAATCGTTCTTCGTTTTTATTTTGTTTTTTATTTTCATACCAAGCTTTATTAAGAATATCGAACTGATTGTTAATAAAACAGATAATAGTTAAGCTCCCTTTTTTCTCAGTTATAATAATTTTATCACCATACTTTAATCTTCTTTTCATTGTTTTATTATCTATAGTTGGATTTTTGCCAATGTCTTAATTCTTGCAATGAAAATTGACAATCATCATTATTTTCAATGTATTGAAATATTTCCTCCATCGCCAAGTTCACTGAATAATCTTCAGGACGACCGACTTTATATCCCGTAGTAGGCCTCAGAAAGATATTAAAACAGCTATTATAGTACTTAGCTTCAGCAGCAACTAAGTCAAATTCATACCCAATGCGGGCAATAACAGCTTTTGCTACATCATCAGAACGAGTCCGAGCTACCGTTAAAATGGAATATTTAAAATCAAGTGTATATATTTTACGACGAACATTCTGCGCTTTCTTCTTTTCAGCTTCTTTACTTGCTTCATCGCCGCAAAATAAACAATATCTTCTAAAGTTAAAATCGGTTCACGTACTCGTGCTCTAGTATGAGGTGGACTTATCATGGATGTACTACGTTGTTCGGTCTCGCACTGTCTTTTAGCTGCAATAATACTACTCTTTCGAGTGTACATTTTACGACACTGCACGTGGACTTTCACAGATTGCTCGTGTTTCAAGTATTCAAAAAACTTATCATTTCTTTCAACACTTGCATCAATCAAAGTCTTCATTCCACGATCGACGACAACAACTTTACTTTCTCTCAAAGGCTTATCACAAATGAAACAAACTTCTGACATTTTGTTAAAATTATTTAACAGCACAAATTAAAATTGAAAATATTACCAATAAGCACGTCTGATCACTGCAAAGGAATTTTCAAACTAACAGTATATACTGAGTTATTTCATTTTCTTCCTTCAAAAATAGGCAGGTATGCGACACTCGAACAATGACGTAGTCATTACATGTTACTCAAGGTTACTGACGACGGGAATTAGGGACTGTCAGTACAGTCTTATTTTAAAATACTCATTCAATTTATACAAGTTTTATTGTGTGTGTACCAAAAACCAATAGTTTCTAATTTTCATTTATATTGAACGTCATATGACGTGTACAGGCTGCATTTTAGTGCATATTATGTAAAATATGAATTTTCTAACAATTAAAACCCCGATATCTCACCGAATGGTGAGTCGTAAGAAAAAAAGTGACTGAACTATTTTTGTAGAGAATTGTATGATGTACAACTTTTGTCTTACTTATTTTCACGATAAAACTAACCGTTTTCAAGAAAAATCGAAAAAACCTTAATTTTTTACGTTTGACCTTGAATAAATTTTTTTGCAGATGTAATATCCACGAGGATTTCTGACATTTTATTTATAATGATGTATTTAACGTCTCTGCCAATTTTCCGCTCTATGCGGACTTTGACTAAGTTATGACTTATTTTTGTCTATTTTGACTGGACTACAATGAATAAAACTCATTCACCAAACAACATGACGTCACAGCCGTATCGCAATCCTACACAGACGCAATCAGGACGCATCGTTAAGCTGCCGGTACATTTCACTTGAGGGGGACTCCTGTAGCAGTACGCATAGCAACAAGAATACACACGCCACACATGCCTCATAATATGACGTCATCTTTTAAAACAACGAATAGCTCTGAAAAGAATTGCTTATTTAAAACAAGAAGCAGCATGCAATGACGTAGTATGATGTAATGTCAAGCTCTTAAAAGAGCTGTTTTTATATTTATTATCTTCCTATAAAGCTGACTTCTCGAAACACGTCTTCACTCCACGCGCCGCTCGAACTGACTGAACGCGACGCCGCGGTAAAACGAGTATTTGTAGAATCAGCCGCGCATCGTCGATAGTGGGGAATTAATTGCGGGAGTAAGTAATGTAGACGCGCACATTTGATATTAATTTTTCATTTTTACAATTTATATTTTTCTTGTATTCTCATTGGTTAATTTTTACTTCACTTTTTGTATATATACTCGTACCATTTTTTAATAAAGCATTCCACCATATTCACCGTTTTTACTGTTCTACAATAAGAAGTTTTATTTTACCGCTACAACGTCCACATCCTAAATATTCTTGTAACGGGAAGGTTTGTCTGTTTTACTAGACGAGAAAAGGGTATTTGATACTCTTCTACCCATGACAGAATAGTTCTATCACACGTGTCATCAATCACGTCAAGTCACCAATGTCTGCGAAAGTAAGAAAGCCTACCCGCATTTTTTACCGTATCTAATGGCGGTTGCGATGCTGTGCTGGACGCGACGACTGCTTCGTTGATTTGTCGGGGCGATCCTTGTTGGCAGGCTCCTTCGTCCTCTGAATGCCTCTCAGCCTGTGGTTCTGGGGAGGAACACGCTAGTTTAAATGTTTATACTGTTTAGTTTTTACAGTATGTTGCTTAGAAGGAGATAGTTTCATGGCTGCTCCGGATCTTGAGGTAGCCTTAGTTGCTTTTAGAGTTTCAGCTAGGTTTTCGCTAAAAACAATTTGTCGATTTTTGTCGCTTGCAATTAATTCTTAGGCTCCTTTTTCAAGGTATTAAGAATGAAGCTTCTTCTTATTGTTGAATCAGTGTACTGTCTATCACACATAAGCTTAATAGCGTCTATCAATGTTTGAATAACGTCAGTATTTTTTGTTTCTGATGTCATAAGGGATATAAGAGCTTCGGCTATGTATGACACTGCGGAAGTTCGCTGTTTTCGTCAGAACTCAATGCCTTTACCTCTTTTATGAACAGCTTCTGGAATGGCAGCTACCACCTCCGGGTTGAGGGTGGGTGCTTCAATTAAGATACAGTTTACTAGATGTAAATGTTTGTCTACGAGCTCCTTACGGATATCTTTTGGTAAACCTGTCGTAGCTATATGTTGTAGGCGTATAGCAAGATCTGGCTGAATTCCTTCACAAAAAAATTAATCGGAGTTCATCATCAAGAGCCCTGTCTGTTCAGTAGGGGGCGGTTGAAGATTGTTTTTTTTTGCATTGGTCATGGGTTCTGATGAACCTAGGGGAAAGTCAAAGGTACCTGAAGGTAGCTCAGCAGGGGAAGATAATGAGGCGGAGGCCGTGGCGCTGTTGACAATGAAGGCGGCGGCAGTGGCGCTTGTTGATAGTATTGACGCACCTGGAGTAATGAAATCCTACTTAAAATATAGGTAGTATATATAGTAATAGTCCCAAAGACTGACCGCATTCCCAAATTAATACTTTTATATTAAATAAAGAGACAACCCTAGTGGCTGACCGCATTATTTATTTATTGCTGTTCAGGTAGTCAAAATGCGTAATGAAGTGACATTCCTAGAGAACGCCCGCATCATCACTTTAGTGTATGGCTACGTTTATTAAAGTTAAGTGACAGTCCCACAGACTACCCGCAGTACTATTATAACTTAAGAATATGTTCTTCTATCAATAAGGTGCTAACCCCATCGGTTAACCACACTATTGATTTAAAGAAACTGATATATATATATTTAACGTCTCTGCCAATTTTCAGCTCTATGCGGACTTTGACTAAGTTATGACTTATTTTTGTCTATTTTGACTGGACTACAATGAATAAAACTCATTCACCAAACAACATGACGTCACAGCCGTATCGCAATCCTACACAGACGCAATCAGGACGCATCGTTAAGCTGCCGGTACATTTCACTTGAGGGGGACTCCTGTAGCAGTACGCATAGCAACAAGAATACACACGCCACACATGCCTCATAATATGACGTCATCTTTTAAAACAACGAATAGCTCTGAAAAGAATTGCTTATTTAAAACAAGAAGCAGCATGCAATGACGTAGTATGATGTAATGTCAAGCTCTTAAAAGAGCTGTTTTTATATTTATTATCTTCCTATAAAGCTGACTTCTCGAAACACGTCTTCACTCCACGCGCCGCTCGAACTGACTGAACGCGACGCCGCGGTAAAACGAGTATTTGTAGAATCAGCCGCGCATCGTCGATAGTGGGGAATTAATTGCGGGAGTAAGTAATGTAGACGCGCACATTTGATATTAATTTTTCATTTTTACAATTTATATTTTTCTTGTATTCTCATTGGTTAATTTTTACTTCACTTTTTGTATATATACTCGTACCATTTTTTAATAAAGCATTCCACCATATTCACCGTTTTTACTGTTCTACAATAAGAAGTTTTATTTTACCGCTACAACGTCCACATCCTAAATATTCTTGTAACGGGAAGGTTTGTCTGTTTTACTAGACGAGAAAAGGGTATTTGATACTCTTCTACCCATGACAGAATAGTTCTATCACACGTGTCATCAATCACGTCAAGTCACCAATGTCTGCGAAAGTAAGAAAGCCTACCCGCATTTTTTACCGTATCTAATGGCGGTTGCGATGCTGTGCTGGACGCGACGACTGCTTCGTTGATTTGTCGGGGCGATCCTTGTTGGCAGGCTCCTTCGTCCTCTGAATGCCTCTCAGCCTGTGGTTCTGGGGAGGAACACGCTAGTTTAAATGTTTATACTGTTTAGTTTTTACAGTATGTTGCTTAGAAGGAGATAGTTTCATGGCTGCTCCGGATCTTGAGGTAGCCTTAGTTGCTTTTAGAGTTTCAGCTAGGTTTTCGCTAAAAACAATTTGTCGATTTTTGTCGCTTGCAATTAATTCTTAGGCTCCTTTTTCAAGGTATTAAGAATGAAGCTTCTTCTTATTGTTGAATCAGTGTACTGTCTATCACACATAAGCTTAATAGCGTCTATCAATGTTTGAAATAAGAGATTTTGAAATATGAGAGACTAAATAAAGAGACAACCCTAGTAGCTGACCGCATTATTTATTTATTGCTGTTCAGGTAGTCAAAATGCGTAATGAAGTGACATTCCTAGAGAACGCCCGCATCATCACTTTAGTGTATGGCTACGTTTATTAAAGTAAAGTGACAGTCCCACAGACTACCCGCAGTACTATTATAACTTAAGAATATGTTCTTCTATCAATAAGGTGCTAACCCCATCGGTTAACCACACTATTGATTTAAAGAAACTGATATATATATTTACCTTCGATGCATAGCGCCTTCGGCGGCAGTGCGCCCGCATGTTCGTGCTCTGTCAGCGACGAGCGCTGTCAAGCTAGATGACGGTCGCGATGTATCTGACGATGATGACAGTCTCCTCGATCTCGATGTCCTATGTCGATTACTGCGTTGTGTGCGCATCAACTTTTGTTCCAACTTAGTCGGAACAAAACTTCTACTGGTGGTAGAGCTTTGTGCAAGCTCCGCGTACCACCTACTCATCGGATATTCTACCGCAAAACAGCAGTACTTGGTATTGTTGTGTTCCGGATCTAAGGGTGAGTGAGCCTTTGTAATTACAGGCACAAGGGACATAACATCTTAATTCCCAAGGTTTGTGGCGCATTGGTGATGTAAGCGATGGTTAACATTTCTTACAATGCCAATGTCTATGGGCGTTGGTGACCATTTACCATCAGGTGGCCCATATGCTCGTCCACCTTCCTATTCTATAAATAAAAAACTACTTTCTAATTTTGTTAGCTGTGTACTCATAGTCTTTCGAAACAACACGTGTACACTTGCCCCTTTTTTTTAACGCTGGAATAACGCATTAAACGTTTCCCCCACGGGAACAGTGGGGGGGTATGTGGGACTCGCTGGTGTCCAAGGCACCGAGTGTGCCCCGAACATCGGGATATCCACTAAAAAACCAGCGGTACCCTTTCCGTCTTAACGAGGAGCGCCACGGGATCGCTTTCGCATGCTACCGTGGCATGTACACTTGCCCCTGCTAACTAAAACTTCTAACGGAACTATTAAAACGCAAAACACAATCTGACGCGTACCGACTGGCGGAGCACTCAACGTGTAATGTAGATAGTAGAAAGCGGCACCAGCACCAGGTTGTGCCTACAATGATAAAAAAAATAATCTCAAAACAGTGCACACTGGCGACATCTAGTGTCTACTTCAAGTAACGTTATGCTAATGTCTAGGACAAAACTTGAATATATTATAATATATATATATATATATATATATATATATATATATATATATATATATTTACCTTCGATGCATAGCGCCTTCGGCGGCAGTGCGCCCGCATGTTCGTGCTCTGTCAGCGACGAGCGCGATTCGGAACTCAAGCTAGATGACGGTCGCGATGTATCTGACGATGATGACAGTCTCCTCGATCTCGATGTCCTATGTCGATTACTGCGTATGTAGATTATGGCGAGCTATGCTCGGAGTATCTTTGAAGGATAAGATCAGAAATGAGATTATCTGGAAAAGAACCGGAGTCACCGACATAGCTTGCAAAATTAGCAGGCTGAAGTGGCAGTGGGCTGGTCACGTATGTCGTAGGACCGATGGCCGTTGGAGCAGACGAGTCCTAGAGTGGAGACCGCGAATCGGCAAGCGCAGCGTAGGGCGCCCTCCAGCCAGGTGGACCGACGACCTTAAGAAGGTGGCGGGCACCAACTGGATGCGGAAGGCGGAGGACAGGGAGCTTTGGCGCACCTTGGGAGAGGCCTATGTTCAGCAGTGGACAACGATTGACTGTTGATTGATTGATTGATTGATATATATATATATATTTATATAATTAGACTAAAAGAGTCAATTAGTTTCAGTTAGGATTACAGTGTTAATGTACCAGGAGATCATAAACAGTGAGTCGGTCTCCCCGAACGATTAGATTAAAAGAGTCAATTAGTTCCAGTTAGGATTACAGTGTTAATGTACCAGGAGATCATAAACAGTGAGTCGGTCTAACCGAACGATTAGATTAAAAGAGTTAATTTTGACGAGACGTTTGGCGCGGTTGGTAGATACTTGCCTTTTCACGCCGAAGGTTGTGGATTCGATTCCCACCCAGGACAGACATTTGTGTGCATGAACATGTCTGTTTGTCCTGAGTCTGGGTGTAATTTTCTGTATAAGTATGTATTTACAAAAGAAAAGTAGTATATGTAGTATATCAGTTGTCTGGTTTCCATAGCACGAGTTTTGTACAAGTTTAATTTGGGATCAGATGGCCGTGTGTGAAAAATGTCCCAGGATATTATTATTAGTTTCAAACATTTAGAATTAGGATTACGTTGTTAATGTACCAGGAGAACATAAACAGTGAGACGGTTTCACCGAACGATTAGATTAAAAGAGTAAATTAGTTTTAGTTAGGATTACAATGTTAATGTACCAGGAGATCATAAACAGTGAGTCGGTCTCACCGAACGATTAGATTAAAAGAGTCAATTAGTTTCAGTTAGGATTACAGTGTTAATGTACCAGGAGATCATAAACAGTGAGTCGGTCTCACCGAACGATTAGATTAAAAGAGTCAATTAGTTTCAGTTAGGATTACAGTGTTAATGTACCAGGAGATCATAAACAGTGTGTCGGTCTCACCGAACGATTAGATTATAAGAGTCAATTAGTTTCAGTTAGGATTACAGTGTTAATGTACCAGGAGATCATAAACAGTGAGTCGGTCTCACCGAACGATTAGATTAAAAGAGTCAATTAGTTCCAGTTAGGATTACAGTGTTAATGTACCAGGAGATCATAAACAGTGAGTCTGTCTCACCGAACGATTAGATTAAAAGAGTCAATTAGTTTCAGTTAGGATTACAGTGTTAATGTACCAGAAGATCATAAACAGTGAGTCGGTCTCACCGAACGATTAGTTTAAAAGAGTTAATTTTGACGAGACGTTTGGCGTGGTTGGTAGATACTTGCCTTTTCACGCCGAAGGTTGTGGGTTCGATTCCCACCCAGGACAGACATTTGTGTGCATGAACATGTCTGTTTGTCCTGAGTCTGGGTGTAATTTTCTGTATAAGTATGTATTTACAAAAGAAAAGTGGTATACGTAGTATATCAGTTGTCAGGTTTCCATAGCACGAGTTTTGTACAAGCTTAATTTGAGATCAGATGGCCGTGTGTGAAAAATGTCCCAGGATATTATTATTATTAGTTTCAAAGATTTAGAATTAGGATTACATTGTTAATGTACCACCAATAAAAATATATCGTATTGTCACCCCGACACCTCAACACGTGCCCCCCCCCCCCCCGCAGCTGAAGTGGCGGCTGCGCTCGGGCGGCGGCGCGGTGGTGTACGTGGTGGGCGTGCGTGACTGCGGCGCGCTGCGCGGGCTGCGGGCGGGCGCGCTGCGGGACATGGCGCGCGCGCTCGGCGCCGCGCTCGTGGGCGCGCGGGCCCGCCGCGTGGTGCCCGCGCGCGCCTTCGCCGAGGTGTACATCCGCAAGGTGGGCACGCCTGGAACTGGTACACCGAGGGGCCGCGAGGCCGCGATCGAGACGGAGATGGTTTGTCGATGTGTGCTTATAACGTTGCCATAGTACCCGCGTTCCCTGTTTTGGGAGATTTTCGGGACTTAATTAAAACTAAATAGGGTTATTAAATTTTACTTTTTAATGTTTATTATACATTTTTTTTAATTATAATATTTTTTGTTTTCCTCCTACACCCGAAAACCGTTGCATTGTTTGTTTTTGTTTCCGTTATCAATAGTACTTCGGCATCTTTATATGGTACTGGATTAGCGTTCTCCTCATAAAGAATGGTTGCCACATATATTTCTATGTTACCCTCTTGACTCGGAATCTAATAATATTATAAATTCATGAAGAATGTTAAATCATGTTGTCGTTAGAAAACTATAAATAGGATAACGAATAAATTAAAATAACATATATACATATAACGAAGCACTTTAGTTTATTAATGGACGCCGTATTTATTTGTTTCATTGTCGACGAGTCGATATTTTTTATCGAATATCGGGACTTTTTTTAGCCGATGCTGGCAGCACTCACATAATAATTAATTATAGGTTATGAATAATAAAATCTGGAAAATCATATTATCTTTAGGATTTTAATGCGATATAAGGTTCCGTCATGCTATGGCATAAATAAACATCACTGAGAAACTATATTATCTGTCGCTTTAACATTAAATAATACGACACTGCACCATTGTATAACCATCGATATGATATAAGGATTGTTTCTCGGCCTTTACACTGGATTAGAATCGTTTTCTAACATAAATATAAGAGAAAATTGAACATAAAACACAATGAACGCACCAACTGTCAAGTTTCAACAAACACCAAAACTGGTTACACGATAAGGGTCAAAAGATTTGATAATTCTATCTCTGTCTAAACCTGTCTACGCTACAGTACGTACTCGGTTCGCAGCTGGCGGACACGCAGCAGAACGTCGAGCTGCGGGTCGCGGTGATGGGGGCGAACGAGGCGGGCAAGTCGACGCTCATAGGCGTTCTCACTCAAGGTACGTTCGTTATTATCTTGTTGAAGTCGTGAGTTCTAGTAACTAAATTAAATATTGAGTATTTAATTACAGGCACAAGGGACATAACATCTTAGTTCCCAAGGTTGGTGGCGCATTGGCGATGTAAGCGATGGTTAACATTTCTTGCAATGCCAATGTTTCCTATTCTATAAAAAAATATATTTATAAGGCTTCGTATCCAGAAGTTTTTGATTCGATTATCATGTAGAGATCCTATACGTGTGTACTCGTAATAAGGAGATGACGCCTTATCCCAGCTATGGGTAAAAATGCTGTTACATTTTTAAACAAATTAAATGATACCTTGAGTAGGTCGGGACAAAAACCGACTTTGTTAATATTATATATATCATTTATTTTATCCTCAGATAAATATTATTCCCGACAGATGGCGCTAGCGTTCCAGAGATGATACGATTGCGACAAATATATTCCGCAGCCGCTTGAGTCGACTTGTCATACGAGTCAGCCAGCAGCGCAGCACGTAACGACCATCGGGAAGCGCCTTGACCACATGATAGGGCCCACGCATGCCTGAATTAAGCTTGCCAGTAGAGTGTGCTAGATACTTTAATGCCCGTTGCCTTTGCACCTCACGCACAGCTTCGAAGTGGTCGACACGTAACTAACGTGTTCGCTCGGCTGTACCTGACCTTAACTGATAGTGCAACCTAAGAGTTCTATATTAATTGCTAAAAAGGCACTTCTTTAGATTAATAGAAAAACCCACACATCTATCAGTCTTGAGTGACTCTGGACACAATATCAACGCATTCGTTAGCAGTTGCTAATTAAAATTATTTACTAAAAGTGACTTGACATACCGTTAACAATAAAGACAGACTAGTAGGGCCAGTACAGTCTTTTCCTTATACTCTTAATCGAAAAGCGCCGAACACGCTTCAGAACACAATTGCCAATGTGAGACCAACTCTCGTTATCACTCCATTTACTTTAAACTTTAGCACGATCTGCCTCCTCGCACCAAATATCAATGTCGAAATTAGAAATATAAAAATATTGGTTGGATCTCACCGAAGTATTGATAGATCGTATCGCATCAATGATACGATCGGCAGCACCAGCATCGCGGTTCGTGGCAGAGCTCACAGCCTTGGCGAAGACAATGCCGCAGAATCCCGATGCTCCACCATAGTCACAAGCACTACTCGCGGTCGCGGTAGCGTCCCTCGTGGAGGTGAACGGTTTATTCTTTCAATGACGTTAATCGATTTCTGGAACGAGAGCCATGGTAAGCGATTGTTATTAGGCAAGTTTCTTAGCTATTATTGCAGAAGATTATTGTTAATTAATAATCCAAAGCATCCATCTAGTCAACAGTGACGTCATCACACGGCTTACATATGCCGCATGGGAGATTTGTGACAGCCACGACAAGACACTGCCCTTCAGTGCCTTACTGAGAGCTATGATGAGCGATACACCTTCCAGTGGACGTTCATTAACGCAAATATCAATCGTAGCACACCAAGCACGTGGATCAGCATCTGGTTGCTCTATTTCTCTGCTGAATCGCGAACATTGAGCGCCAATGGAATTCAGATCCCACTTCTGATGTTGAAAGTCACTAGCAGGAACAGATATTTAATGGGTGAATCCGAACTTTCCAAATGAATTGTAGGAAAACACAATCAAATCTATTAACAGTTTTTTGTTATCAATTAATACTTCCGGTCCTACATATACGGCTAGTTCGGGTACATCTTGATGATTATTTATAAGTATAGAACTTCTGTTTAACAATTTAATTAGTAATTTCATAATCAAATAAATAGTTGATTCATATTTGTTTATACTTGGAACATTTTATTATATATTATTCTATTTATTAATGGCGCCTTCTGCTTGTCAGCTTCCGGCGCAATTAATAAATAGTGCTTATTGTTTATTTATATTTTCTCAAATTATGTCGATTAATCAATGCTATAATAATTTTGTCTTATTATGTATAATGTAAGGATTAAGCTACTAGAATCTTATTTTACTGATCTGGCTAGGTTATCTGCTGCTTATCAACTTCCGGTGTAATATATTAATCTTTAATATTTAATGTTACATAATCCTGTATTATTAAATAATATTGGTCCGTAAATAATCATTAGAATAATTAAGATAAACAATGTTTAATATTATCTTTTAAGTTTGTAAATTTAGTATTAAATTAGGTCAAGATGTTTTTGTATAAATACCGCCAGTTTAAATATATCGGGCATTTATTGTAACCGTTGTAACGAGCATTACAAGTGTTTTCTTATATAACGTATCGTCATTTTCGCCGCCACCCTGGTAATCCACCTTCTATACTTCAGAAGTGGGATAATGTCTGGCCCATATATCGACGGACTTGGTACGAAGATAAGGAGACGCTGCGAGAACGCTGCACTCGACAGCGACGAATCATCAAGTTTTTTTTTTCTTCATCCGATGACGAAGAGATCTTGGAGAAACACAGACGATATAAGAAGCGGCGTGTCACCCAAACCGATGCGGAGGTTATTCCAACGTTCCGACCGGATGAAAAATCTAGCAACGTCAAGGGATGGTTGCATAAGATCGACCAATTGGGCGACGTGTACGGATGGGACAACAAAGATCGACATTTCATCATGCAGATACGTCTTCGAGGGTCGGCTAGAGACTGGTATGACGATCTGGATGACTATGACCTCACATGGATGGAGTGGAAGGACGCTTTAGGGACCGCGTTCCCACGTTCTACTGACTTTGTGGATCTACTTGAATCTATGCTTGCTAGAAAGAAAACGAATACGGAAACTATGACAAAATATTTCCACGAGAAGGTTTCCTTATTAAAAAAAATGCAATATCATTTGCGAGTCTGCAATTTCGTGCATAATTCGCGGTCTACCCATGGAAATAAGAGCCAACGCGAAAGCTTTCCAATGCAGTACACCACAGCAACTATACTACGGGTATTTGTCGTCATTGGAAAACTACAGACAAATTGAAGCCAGCCATCCGCGACCGACTACCACGTGGCGAAGAGCGGACGCCGTTGCTACAATTGCAAGAGGGAGTGACTTTCAACCGAAGAAATGTTACGCCTGTCGAAGAGAAGGTCATGAAGCAAAGGACTGCAAGGTGCCACGCTGCGAGGTGTGCCATCGCCCGGGTCACACGTCTGCCAGCTGCTGGCATGCGGCCAGCTCTTCACACCAAAAAGTAAGTGATGTTTTATTTACAACATACAACATATACATAGATTTGTATAAAAAGGTAGTAGCAATTAATGGTTGGTCTCATCGCATACATAGATACGGGCAGCAAATTAAATATTCTCACTATGGCATATGCTGATAAGCTAAAATTAAAAATTCAGCCGTCCGTTGTTACAATGAGAGGTTTTGGAGGTGCACATTCGACCTCTTTGGGAACATCCCACGTGGATATTCACATAGACAATGTTGTTCTAAGTGGATTCGTAGAATTAACCAATTACGATATAGCTGATATAGATTTAATAATCGGACAATCAATGATAAATCAACCTAATATCAGTTTAATTATATCACAAAATTCTGTTAAATTTATTGGTAGTAGTGATACTTATATATATATATATATATATATATATATATATATATATATATATATATATATTATATTTATATTTATATACTAGTACTCTTAGTGATATAAAACTATGTGATACAGACTTTATAACAAAATTTCCAGTGTTTTTGAGACACAGTTGTATAATACCACAACAAAGTGCTGCTTTGGTGCAAGTTTATCTCGATACTAATAGTAATGAAACATATCTTGTGAGTTCTGTATATGTTGAGTTAGGCTGTATGTCCTATGTAATTTTAGGGGGACTTGTAAGGTCGAAAGATTGCTTTTTAAAAATAATTAATATCGGAAACGAAGTTATTGAATGGGAACCGATTAGACTAATAGCACGCGCGGAAATTGTTACTGATAAACATGACAGTTTACAAAGTTATGAGATTTATAGAACAAAACTTGTGCAGAACAAATATTGTATTGAGAAAAATAAACTGTTATACAAAATATTTATCCATTCTTTCTATCAATTATCCGATAAAAAAAAAATCGAACTACTTTAGGATAGAGGTTGTATAAATTACATTAAATAAAAGCCGGGTGCTGTGTAATAAAAAAAAAAAGAGATATAGGATAAATTGAAGCTGTGTGATGTAGAACAATAAAAGCTGTGTGATGTAGAACAAATAAAAGCTGTGTGATGTAGGACAAATAAAAGCTGTGTGATGTAGGACAAATAAAAGCTGTGTGATGTAGGACAAATAAAAGCTGTGTGATGTAGGACAAATAAAAGCTGTGTGATGTAGGACAAATAAAAGCTGTGTGATGTAGGACAAATAAAAGCTGTGTGATGTAGGATAAATTGAAGCTGTGTGATGTAGATCAAATAAAAGCTGTGTGATATAGGATAAATAAAAACTGCGTGAAGGAGGACCAATAAAAGTTGTGTTATCTAGGATAAATAAAAGTTGTATACTTAAATTAGATAATACAAGATTTAATTACGGCTTAGACATGTCAACTTCAGGTGCCGTACAGCAGCGACAAACCAGGCGCCAATAGCAGCGCTGATCGCCGTGGGACACGGCATACACAGGATGGCCGAATGTTATCAATTAATACTTCCGGTCCTACATATACGGCTAGTTCGGGTACATCTTGATGATTATTTATAAGTATAGAACTTCTGTTTAACAATTTAATTAGTAATTTCATAATCAAATAAATAGTTGATTCATATTTGTTTATACTTGGAACATTTTATTATATATTATTCTATTTATTAATGGCGCCTTCTGCTTGTCAGCTTCCGGCGCAATTAATAAATAGTGCTTATTGTTTATTTATATTTTCTCAAATTATGTCGATTAATCAATGCTATAATAATTTTGTCTTATTATGTATAATGTAAGGATTAAGCTACTAGAATCTTATTTTACTGATCTGGCTAGGTTATCTGCTGCTTATCAACTTCCGGTGTAATATATTAATCTTTAATATTTAATGTTACATAATCCTGTATTATTAAATAATATTGGTCCGTAAATAATCATTAGAATAATTAAGATAAACAATGTTTAATATTATCTTTTAAGTTTGTAAATTTAGTATTAAATTAGGTCAAGATGTTTTTGTATAAATACCGCCAGTTTAAATATATCGGGCATTGGTATTGTAACCGTTGTAACGAGCATTACAAGTGTTTTCTTATATAACGTATCGTCATTTTCGCCGCCACCCTGGTAATCCACCTTCTATATTTTATTTTAAAATGTCACAGACACAATTCACACGGGACACACTCTCATTCGCTGTCGCCCCCGATCGAATGACTCTTAGCAACACGACACTAACAAACTTAATCGCAATGGATTACAAAAATAACACAGTATGACACCAATCGACCGAACACACGATAGCAAAAAGAGACCTGTCTACCGTCCACCCTCCTTTAAATACCCGAGTTACATTGAATGAAAAGTAAATTATATAATAAAAAATAATAAAAATCAAAAGTAAATATTACAGTAAATACCTAGTACACCGTACTTGAGTTTTTACACATTTATTTAAATGATAATCATAGAATATAGTTAATTTCTGAGTCTATCAAATAGTTAAGTTTACACATTTATTTAAATAACAATCTTGATAGGTGGGTTGATAATTTCAAGTTTTGATCAAACATTAAGAAACATTTAAAATGATACAATCACTTTAACGCGAAGCTGGGCAAACGATTCGGTGATGAGTTAAAGGTGGGACCTCATGGAATTGGAGACCGCAACCCTCGGGGCCAGATGTTGGCCGACTTTATGGAGAAGGAGGGACTCTTTATGATGAACTCCTTTTTCAAGAAGCCAGGTCAGCGTAAATGGACCTGGGTGAGCCCTGATGGGAAAACCAAGAATGAGATAGACTTCATCTTGTCGACGAGAAGACAAATATTTAATGACGTCTCCGTGATTAATGCAGTCAAAACTGGGAGCGATCACAGACTCGTAAGAGGCTCGTTAAATATCAATGTTAAACTCCAGAGGTCCCGACTGATGAAGTCTACGCTCCGACCATCACTTCTTCAAATCCGAAATCCCGAAGCTTTTCAGCTCGAACTCCAAAACCGATTCGATTGCCTAGCAGACTGCGAGACTGAGTGTAGAGACTGCTACATTGCTATGCAGATGATAGTACAGTGCATGGTGGATACCACGAACGCGCAGTGGCTGGGCGGGCGGAAACTGAAGAGAGGCGGGAGAATCTTGTCATTGAACTCGATAGGACGTTAGAGCTCATCGCCAAATGGGGTTCTGATAATCTTGTTGAGTTTAATGCCAAGAAAACACAGGTATGCGCTCTCACAGCGAAAAAGTCACCATTTTACCCTCATCCCTTCCTCTGTGGCATACCGCTGATGATACAAAGCAAAATCGCCATGCTGGGGATGGACGTTCGCTGCGACCTTAGTCCAAGGGATTACATCGTGGCTATTATAAAAACAGCTTCACGGAAACTCGGAGTTCTGAACAAGGTGCGGCGTTTTTTCACGCCACAACAACTGTGCCTGTTATACAAAACACAGGTACGGTCTTGCGTTGAATATTGCTCGCACCTTTGGGATGGCTCCGCTAAGTACCTACTGGAGGCCTTGGACCGGTTGCAGCGACGTGCAGTACGCATTATTGGCGACGTAAAGGTCACAAACACCCTTAAACCTTTATAATTGCGTCGCGAGATAGCAGCACTGAGCACTTTCTATCGACTGTATCACGGCGAGTGCTCTGAGGAATTATTCTCTCTAATTCCTGCTTCCCCCTTCCTTCTTAAGTCCACGCGAGCTGGTTCTCGATGTCACCGCCTAACTGTGACATCAATTCCATCGCGCACAAAGAAATTTGGCAACTCCTTTCTTTGTCGCACTACCAAGAAATGGAATTCCTTACCAGCTCACGTGTTCCCCTCCTCTTAAAACCCGGGTTCCTTCAAACGAGGCGTGAAGAGGCATCTTGCGGGCCGGCAAGGCGGTGACGGCTAGTACAGAACATTCTTCCCGACTGTACTGGCCGTCGTCGCGTTTGGACTCTACTACCACTTACCATCAGGTGGAGTAGAGTCATTTGCCATCCCGGAAATATACAAAAAAAAAAAATTATCAACCCACCTAACAAGATTGTTATTTAAATAAATGTGTAAACGTAACTATTTGATAGACTCAGAAATTAACTATATTCTATGATTATCATTTAAATAAATGTGTAAAAACTCAAGTACGGTGTACTAGGTATTTACTGTAATATTTACTTTTGATTTTTATTTTTTTTTATTATATAATTTACTTTTCATTCAATGTAATTCGGGTTTTCTACCTAAATTTATTTAATTAAATATCTTATCTTAAAACTTAATATATAAAATATACATGTACTCTAAAATTTGTCGTATGTGGTCATACTCTAATTCGAATGGCCGAGCATTATTTGGAATGGGGACATTCCAATTGCATGCAGAATGGCCGTCTGTTAGCGTTTGTAGGAGTATAGGAGGGTAGTAGTGGGAGGAAGTGTATTTAAAGGAGGGTGGACGGTAGACAGGTCTCTTTTTGCTATCGTGTGTTCGGTCGATTGGTGTCATACTGTGTTATTTTTGTAATCCATTGCGATTAAGTTTGTTAGTGTCGTGTTGCTAAGAGTCATTCGATCGGGGGCGACAGCGAATGAGAGTGTGTCCCGTGTGAATTGTGTCTGTGACATTTTAAAATAAAAACTGTTAATAGATTTGATTGTGTTTTCCTACAATTCATTTGGAAAGTTCGGATTCACCCATTAAATATCTGTTCCTGCTAGTGACTTTCAACACCGTCTGTTAGCGTTTAGTTTTTTGAACGATAACCGGCGGCGAGCTGTCAATGGTTTTTTTTTTGACGGATAAAACGTCATTCGATCGGGGGCGACAGCGAATGAGAGTGTGTCCCGTGTGAATTGTGTCTGTGACATTTTAAAATAAAAACTGTTAATAGATTTGATTGTGTTTTCCTACAATTCATTTGGAAAGTTCGGATTAACCCATTAAATATCTGTTCCTGCTAGTGACTTTCAACATCAGAAGTGGATGAACGTTCGAGGATACCCACAGGTATGTTTTCTTATTTTATGTACTTATCCATCTGGAGATATTTATGTTCAGCGGTCAGCACTGTGGTGGCCGCGATCTATATTGTAATAATGTATCTAACTATCCACCTCCACCATTAATATATATCAATGGAAATTAAAGCAAAGTTGTGAGAATGGGTAGGTAGGTATACATATTAATATCTCCTTCAATGCATTTCCTTTGTTTGGCCTGGTACAAATAAAGAGGCTATAATGTTGCTGTTTAGTGGTTACCTACCTGGGAACATTTCATCATCAAAATATCTACTGTTGTCATAAATAAACGCCTACTACAATTTAATATCAATTATAATGTAAGTATAAACTTATCGTATTGTCACCCCGACACCTCAACACGTGCCCCCCCCCCTCCGCAGCTGAAGTGGCGGCTGCGCTCGGGCGGCGGCGCGGCGGTGTACGTGGTGGGCGTGCGCGACTGCGGCGCGCTGCGCGGGCTGCGGGCGGGCGCGCTGCGGGCGTCGCTGCGCGCGCTGCGGGACATGGCGCGCGCGCTCGTGGGCGCGCGGGCCCGCCGCGTGGCGCCCGCGCGCGCCGTCGCCGACGTGTACATCCGCAAGGTGGGCACGCCTGGAACTGGTACACTGAGGGGCCGCGAGGCCGCGATCGAGACGGAGATGGTTTGTCGAAGTGTGCTTATAACGTTGCCATAGTACCCGCGTTCCCTGTTTTGGGAGATTTTCGGGACTTAATTAAAACTAAATAGGGTTATTAAATTTTACTTTTTAATGTTTATTATACATTTTTTTAATTATAATATTTTTTGTTTTCCTCCTACACCCGAAAACCGTTGCATTGTTTGTTTTTGTTTCCGTTATCAATAGTACTTCGGCATCTTTTTATGGTACTGGATTAGCGTTCTCCTCATAAAGAATGGTTGCCACATATATTTCTATGTTACCCTCTTGACTCGGAATCTAATAATATTATAAATTCATGAAGAATGTTAAATCATGTTGTCGTTAGAAAACTATAAATAGGATAACGAATAAATTAAAATAACATATATACATATAACGAAGCACTTTAGTTTATTAATGGACTCCGTATTTATTTGTTTCATTGTCGACGAGTCGATATTTTTTATCGAATATCGGGACTTTTTTTAGCCGATGCTTTCAGCACTTACATGATAAATAATTATAGGTTATGAATAATTAAAACTGGAAAATCATATTATTATTATCTTGTTGAAGTCGTGAGTTCTAGTAACTAAATTAAATATTGAGTATTTAATTACAGGCACAAGGGATATAACATCTTAGTTCCCAAGGTTGGTGGCGCATTGGCGATGTAAGCGATGGTTAACATTTCTTGCAATGCCAATGTCTATGGGCGTTGGTGACCACTTACCATCAGGTGGCCCATATGCTCGTCCGCCTTCCTATTCTAAAAAAAAAATTATTTATAAGGCTTCGTATCCAGAAGTTTTTGATTTGATTATCATGTAGAGATCCTATACGTGTGTACTCGTAATAAGGAGAGACGCCTTATCCCAGCTGTGGGTAAAAATGCTGTTACATTTTTAAACAAATTAAATGATACCTACTCAGTCGGGACAAAAACCGACTTTGTTAATATTATATTGTAATATCATTTATTTTATCCTCAGATAAATATTTTATGGTCAAGAAACTTAGTTGTAATTACAATGGCAGTATAAAATTTGATCTTGAAATTGTAATGACGTCATTGGTTGATGGTATGTGAGCTGTTTGTAGTGCGCAATACAATAGTTTTTCTTTTCTACAGGTGAACTCGATAACGGTAGAGGGAGCTCTCGCCTGAACATGTTCAGGCATTTGCACGAAGTGAAAAGTGGTAGGACGTCCTCGCTCAGCCACGAGATACTCGGCTTCGATGCTCAGGTGCGCTAATGATTATTTTGAAGTTTATTTAAATTAAGAACAATCCCCCACCCACTTGCAAAGCCCGGGCAAACACCACTGCACTTTGATGTGCTTAATTAATGGGCACATTGTCAGGAGATCTGCTTTTATGGGATGAAGTATTGCTATGTATATCCATCAACCCGCATTGAAGCTGCAAGTTAGAGCTCCAAATCGCAAGTGGAGGGGAGGTCTTAGCCCAGCAGAGGTGTTATTTTTTTTATAATAAGTAAATAGAAAAAAAAAGTAAAAGTAAGTTGTACACTAGAAGTGAGATTTGGAAGCGTGTAAAGACATTGTTTGCGCCTGAACTCTCTAATTTTCACCCTGGGATTATGTAAATGTCTATGTCCCACGGCTGGGCTAATCCCTCCCTCTTCTCCCTTTGATGAGGAGCTTATTCCAATTTAGTGGTGCTAATCTGGGTTTTAACACGCTATCATTGGTAACGATTTACACATTCTATTCACTACCATCTCGGTTCTCAATAGGATTAAGAGTGTGTGAGAATAGAGACTGTCTGTGCTTGCACGCACACACAAGTACCATTATTAGTCCCGTGCAGTTGTCTAAACCGTTCGTATCCGTAACAGCCTGTGAATGTCCCAGTGCTGGGCTAAAGGCGGGTTGGTGGAATACACATGTGGCAGAATTTCAGTGAAATTAGACACATGTACGTAGAGCTATTATACAAAAGAAATTATTATCACAAGAAACCATTGATCAGATTTACGATGAAGTTAAAACAGAATTGCAAGTAATCCAAACTCAGATACAACAAATTGCCACAAATCTTAAAACATCCCTTAACACACTAACAGGAAAACGTATGAAATGGACAAATGAATGCAATGAAGCAATTATTAGGATTTATTTCAAAATAACACAATTAGAGACTAATAAGACCGCTTATAGAAAACGTTTGTATGAAGAGTTTATAAACTTATACCCAGAGTTTACACACATTACAGAGCAAAGATTAGCGGATCAACGAAGGGCAATAATAAATAATAAATATATTAAACAAGATAGATTAACACTGATTAAACAACAAGTAGCAGATGAATTACATTATACACACACACTAACGGAAGACACAGATAATGAACATTTACAAACAACAGAACAATGTAATATTACACACTACGATGCATTCAAATCTAATTCAGAAACAAACTCACAAGCTAGGAAAATGCAAAACACTACAGTTACATGCACTGATTCCGTTACATCAACCCCTATCGATGAACAAAACATAGAAAGTATCACCCACGATCATGATATGACTTTAGAAGTAAACACTGAAATAGAGAACACATTCGTTCATGCTCTAGAACATTTTTGTGATACTGAACCAACTAGCAGACCATACATTCCTAAACAAAGGACTTCTAAAAAGTTTTCATTAATAATGAAATACATAGATACAATGATACTGACAAAATTTGTAAACACTGATACTGATTTTATCACTCTACAGACAATAATTTACTGTGCAGCATGGACAGCAGCTAAATGTAATGGGGCAAGAATAACATTCTTAACACAAAACAACCACCAAAACAAATCATACAGAAAACCTAGTTGGCAAAGAAGATTAGAAAATAAAATAAGGAAGTTGCGAGCCAATATAGGCAGGTTAACGCAATTTATTAGAGGAAATAGAAACCCAAAAATCGGTGTGCAGCTACTACAGCTGCAGTAGAACTCATAAAGACACAATATCAATCACACAGAACAGCATACAGAACACTTCTTAGATACCTTAAAACAGAAACTCAATGCAGCAGCTAGTAGACTTAAGAGATATTTGACGTGTACTGTCCGTAAAATAGAAAACAAAACATTTGCTAACAATGAAAAAATCTTCTATAGAATTTATTATCTAACTGCAAAGATAATGAGCAAAATCTAGAAATACCTCCCCCTGAAATATTTCGACAATTCTGGGCTAAGACATGGGAAAACCCCATAGAACATAATGAACATGCAGACTGGGTTAACGAAATAACTACACATATTCCAGAGATGGAGTTCAACTTCATACCAATAGAAACATTCATAGATGTCATCAAACGAATGCACAATTGGAAATCCCCAGGCTCAGACAATATTCACAACTATTGGTACAAGAAATTTAGTAGCACACACTCATACATACATAAGTACTTAAATACATTCATTCAATCACCACATTTACTACCGAAATATATAACTCATGGAATCACATACTTAGTACCTAAAGATAAACAGGATAACACAAATCCAGATAAATACCGACCAATTACTTGCTTACAAACCATATATAAAATTTTATCAGCTTGCATAAGTGAAGAAATATACAAACATTTAACTAAACATAATATATTAGCCGAACAGCAAAAGGGGTGCAGAAAAAATAGCCAAGGTTGTAAGGAGCAGCTTACTTTTGATGCAATCTTAAGTAGTGCGGTAAAATCAAAATCAGATATCCATACTATGTTTATTGATTATCAAAAAGCCTTTGATTCAGTCCCGCATAGCTGGTTATTGTATGTCTTAAAATTGTATAAAATAAACCCAACCCTCATATCATTTCTCAAAAATTCGATGCAAAACTGGCAAACTGTATTAAAAATAAAACAATCGTCCATGAAATCTCTAACTACTGAACCAATCCGTATCCAACGAGGAATTTTTCAAGGAGACGCTCTGAGCCCCCTCTGGTTTTGCTTGGCATTAAATCCTCTTTCGCTCTTGTTAAATAAAACCAATACAGGATTCACACTTTACGGTAATAACACCCAATATAACTTATCACACCTCATGTACATGGACGATATAAAACTCTACTCCACTGACAAAAACACGCTGCTTGAGTTAGCAAGCATTACGGAACAGTTCTCAAAAGATATTCATATGAAATTCGGAGTTGACAAGTGCAAAATTCTGTCAATCTCGAAAGGAAAAATCCTTAATAATAGCTACACACTCGAAACTGGTGAACAAATTGAACCAATGGATGAACTAAGCACATATGTATAAATACCTTGGTTTTAAACAATCTAGGCAAATACTACAAACTACGACAAAACAAGAACTGCTTACGAAATTCTCGCACCGATTAAATCTCGTATTAAAGACACACCTTAACTCTAAAAACACAATAAAAGCTATTAACACATATGCCATACCCTTACTTACGTACTCTTTCGGAATAATACAATGGTCAAAAAGTGACATAAAAAAATTGTAGTGAACTATAAGCACTTACTTCACTAAATATAGGAAACATCATCCAAAATCTTGTATTCAAAGGCTCACACTACCACGCAAAGAAGGAGGAAGGGGAATAATAGACATACACAATTTACACAATAAGCAGATACTCTCACTCAGAGCATACTTCCATGATAAATCCGAACGCTCACCTCTACATAGACACGCAACAGAAATAGACAAAAAGCTTACACCATTAAACCTACATGACAAAAATACTCAAGTAAACGAACATATCATAAGTAAACAACAACAAATGTTGGCATGGGCTGAAAAAACACTGCATGGGAGGCACCGAGCCTATTTGAACCAACCCCACGTCGACAAAGAGAAGTCGAACGAATGGCTCAAACGAGGTGAACTGTTCCCTGAGACCGAAGGTTTTTTGCTCGCCATTCAAGACCAAATAATAGAAACTCGTAACTATAGGAAGTACATAATGAAGGATAATAATCAACCTACTGACTTATGTAGACAATGTAACGCAGCCTCTGAAACTACTCAGCACATAACGGGGGCTTGCAAATCTCTCGCACAGACCGATTATAAGCATCGACATGATCAAGTGGCTGCAATCATACACCAACATTTAGCATACAAATATAAACTTATAACAGAAATGAATCCATATTACAAATATAAACCGGAAAGTGTATTAGACACTAGAAACCACAAAATCTACTGGGATAGAACAATAATAACTGACAAAACTATCTTTTATAATAGACCAGATATTACCGTTCATGATAAAATCAATAGAATCGTTTATCTTATCGATATAGCCGTTCCTAATTCACATAACATACAAACCACAATATCTGAAAAGTTAAGTAAATATCAAGATCTCGCCATAGAAATTAAAACGCAATGGAAATCACAAACAGCACACATAGTCCCAATAGTCCTATCATCCACAGGTATCGTGCCAAAATCCTTGACACAAAGTCTGAACACCTTACAAATGCCACCGTATATCTTCATATACTTCAAAAAGCCATAATCCTTAACACCTACCGTATCACCCGAAAGTTTATATCATCATCCACTTTATCATCAACGTTTTTAATATAAGCAACACTTCTTAACGCTTGGCTGCAGCCCGCGATTTCGGTTTAAACCCTTCGAAAGAAGAGAAACTTTAAAAGTTAAATAGAAATAATAATAATAATAATATTGGACATTCTTCACACACGGTCATCTGATCCCAAATTAAGCAGAGCTTGTGTTATGGAAAGCAGACAACTGATATACTACATATACTACTTTTCTTTTGTAAATACATACTTATATAGATAATTACACCCAGACTCAGGACAAACAGACATGTTCATGCACACAAATGTCTGTCCTGGGTGGGAATCGAACCCATGACCTTTGGCATGAAAGGCAAGTAACTACCAACCACGCCAACCGGCTCGTCAAAAAATCAATACGTCAATACTATCGAAAAATCATGGATTATCGATAGTCCAAAACTATCGATTTTATCGATAATGGACTATCGACACGCAACACTACCCGGTATTACTTATACCTAAAATGCATGCAATACATTCATATAATCAGGGTAATGTCGTCAACTACGGTTGTTCCGAGCTGATGACAGCGGAGCGCATCGGAGAGAGCAGCGCCAAGCTGGTGTCTTTCCTGGACCTGGCGGGCCACAGCAAGTACCAACGCACCACGCTCCACGGGCTCACGGGTTACTCCCCGCACTACGCCATGCTCGTTGTAAGTATGTTTATTTATTACTAGTTCCCATACGTGTGGGGGGGGGGTTCAGATTTTAGGTATCCTAAGTCTTTTTCTATAGCCCTGATAACGTGTTTTCAAATTATTATTAGGTAAGGATTTTTTTGGAGTCCTGACATATCAAACCAAAAGTTAATTTTCATTTTATTGAATAAATATTTTATCTTAATAATACATTTTTACAAACAGCTCAAAATCAAAATAATTTATTCAGGTAATAATATATAAACCTAACACCGGCTCAAACTGTAGATCCTACTAAAAATAATCAGCAAAAAACTAAACTCTTTTGCTACAATTAAACTATGTAAGAGTTTAAACACAATTTTTTATTATATTTATAAACCCTTATCGAGCAATACGTCTTATTAATGAAAGTTTTTTAAGAGAGAGAGTTGGTTCCTCCTAACTGGCCTAGGCCAGTCTGGGTACGGGCCGCGGGGTTGCCCCCTAACCTGTCGTGTCTTTAATCTTTGGCCCGAGGGGCCAGGGTAACAGCGACCCAGTGGCTGTAAGTTTTTTAAATCAGCTACAAGATAATATTATAGATGGCACTGTAGTCATATTATCAACTTGTACTATAAAGTTTTTTTTTTATTTCTAGATTTCGGCAACAGCCGGTATAACTCGCATCACAGAAGAACACATCGGTCTTCTGCTGGCTTTGGACATGCCGTTCTTCGCAGTCATCAACAAGTGTGAACTGGTTAGCAACATTAATGCTGTTGTAGCGAGGCTGGCTCAATTGTTGGAACCCGCTAATAAGGTCAGTGATTTTATTTTAAATAGCATCTATAAAGACTAGCTTATAAACTAGGTTATTATTTCTTACATCAATGCTTTTGGGTGATGGTGACCACTTACCATCAGGTGGCCCAATTGCCCGTCCACACACATATAACATAAAGAGAAGCCGGGGGGGGGAAGTTTAACAGACAAATAGATATATTTACTTTCCCATTTATAATATTAGTTTATATTGTAATTGGAAACATGCAGGTTTCCTCGCGATGTTCTTCAAGGAGCACGAGATGATAAATCAGGGATGCTGTATAATTTATAGATTTATTTAAATTTAAAGTAATGGTATATATTGGTATTATTACAGAAACCGCTGTTAATAACTGACGAGAATATGGCAAGGAACTGGGTTGCGCCGCAAAAGTCGATACTGGACACCATAGACAATGTAGACGAGGAAATCAAAAAGGATGAGGAGTGAGTAGCTTCACAAGCCTTTATTTAACCCGAAGTGTTTCTTGGTGAACTCTTATATATGACTTTAAAAAGAAGTTCCATACTATTGGTAATGGTAATAATATTGTCTATAGCTACGCCAACCACCCTTGCTAGATACTTGCCTTTCACGCCAAAGGTTGTGGGTTCGGTTCCCACTCAGGACAGACAATTGTGTGCATTAACATGTCTGTTTTTCCTGAGTCTGTGTGTAATTGTCTATACAATAGTATATCAGTTGTCTGGTTGCCATAGTACAAGCTCTGCTTAGTTTCGGATCAGAGATATATATATATATATATATATATAGTTGAACGCAAATCACAGTAGTGTCGGCCGGCAGGGTGGCCGTGTTCCCGGTGAGCTGCGTGCGCGGCGCCGGTCTCAACGCGCTGCACGCGTGCCTGCTGGTGCTGGCGCCGCGCCGCGACCTGCAGCACCCCGAGGACGTGGGTGAACCATATGTTGCGCAGTTGACTAGTATCCATTTTATTAAATTATAAATGTTATAATTTATGTCACTTTACAGGAGGCGTGCGAGTTTCAAATAGACGAAATTTTCCACGTAGGGGACTCGACGGGGCCCGTCGTGGGGGGACTGCTCGCGCGAGGGCGACTCTACGAGGGCGACGAACTTATCATAGGTGCGTTGCGTTCTGTTAGTTGTGAGATGAATAGAGCGACGTATATTTAACACCCCCCCCCCCCCAGGACCTCTGGAGTCCGGCGAGTTCGCGGAGATATCCGTGCGCACGATATACCGCAACCGCGTCACGTGCGGCAGCGTGCGCGCGTGACAGTCGGCGTCGCTGGGCCTGGGTCGCTTCCCGCCTGGACTGCGGCAGGGCATGGTGCTGCTAGCGCGGCCGGGGGGCTACGCCGCGGGACTATCAGAAGTAGTCCACTCGTCGCAAGCTTCGGAGAAGAATCGAAAGAACGCGAGGAGACAGAACAAGAATATCCTCCAGGACATCGCCAACGTGAAGAACAACCTCACGAAGACATTGGACACCAAGTGCACGAACGTGTACGTGTCGGACGACGGGAGCAAGTACAGCGACGCGCACGTGTCGAGCGACACGCAGGACAAGTGCGTGTGTGACGACCTGGTGTTTCTCGAAGATCCAAACGACCCTAGACGCTGTATATACTTTCAGGTGAGCAGAAAACTCTACTCGTTTTTAAAAGATTAGCAAACCTTAGATATGCGATTCCACGCGATTCGCTACCAGCTCTGCTGTATTGCACACCACAAACACTTCTCGATCAATATATCTCTATATATAACACGACACTGTTACACTTAACTACTTATATACACTTTAGTTTTACTTACAAAGTTCCGATAACAACTTCACAGATAACCAAAACGCTAAATTTTTCGCGAATCATAGGTGTCATTCTGTCATTCTGTCAATACCACAGAGTATTATGATTTCGACCAAATTTCAAGGTCAAAGTTGCTTATATACTCTGCTTGCTATTGGAATCGACTATAGACTTGTATATGTTTGCACAGCACATTGTGTGTGTGTGTGTATTTTTATCCGTAACAGCACGTGAATGTCCTACTGCTGGGCTAAAGGCCTTATCTCCCTTTTTTGAGGAGAAGGTTTGGAGCTTATTCCACCACGCTGCTCCAGTGCGGTTTGGTAAATACACATGTGGCAGAATTTCAGTGAAATTAGACACATACAGGTTTCCTCACGATGTTTTCCTTCATCGTAAAGTACGAGATGAATTATAATCACAAATTAAGTACATGAAAATTCAGTGGTGCCTGAACCATCTTGGCTGTTTTTTTATATGCTAGCAATATTAGCACAGGCTGTGCAATATAATATGTAATGCGGTCATGAATTAAATTTGATTGAATGTAACAGGCATCCGTGCATGTCCTGAGACACTCCACGGCCATCTACCCAGGGTTCCAGTGCTCTGTGCATGTCGGGAACGTGCGTCAGACGGCCATTATCGAGGTAACGAATACATACATCAAACTCACTTTGCGGAATGGAATTAAATAGTTTAATTTTGGTATAATTTGTGGTGTTGCGTAAAATACTTAAGTATGATAATGATATTTATTTTTTTATGTTTTATTCCTGTTTAGCGGTAGAATATCTGATGAGTGGGTGGTACCTACCCAGGCGGGTTTGCACAATGCCCTTACCACCAGTTACCACACACACTTATAATATATTCTGCCGCCAAACAGCAATAGCATTGTTGTTGGTGAGTAAAACAGTGTAACTACAGGCACGAGGGACATAACATCTTAGTTCCCAAGGTTGGTGACGCATTGGTGATGTAAGCGATGGTTAATATTTATTGCGGTGTCAATGTCTATGGGCGCCGGTGACCACTTACCATCGGGTTGCTCATCTCATCGCTGACCACGGATATATTTTTCGCTTTAGGGTATAATGTCTCCGAACAACGTGCTGAGGGCGGGCGAGGGGGCCTCCGTGCTGTTCAGGTTCGCCCGCTGACCGGAGTACCTCGTGCGGGGCCGCCGGCTGCTGTTCACGGCGGGGCTGGGGACCAGGTACCGCTCAACGAACCCAACGATAACTTCTAATTACAGTTGAATTGTTGAGCCAATAAAGTATATCGTCAGCTCAGTGTTGGTATCCGAGATCGCTAGCTCCACTGACTTTCACATATTTAATTTATAAGTGTTCTGTGAAGGAAATCCATGCATCGAAGCAGGTTGTGGAATAAGCTCAAACCTTCTCCTGAGAAGGAGAGGTTTTAGCCCAGCTGTGGGACATTTATATACTGTAACTGTTTTAAATCATGTTGGAATAAGTTTTGTTCTTAAGAAGAGATATCTTCGACCAACAGACACTTTTGTACTTTACTAACAAAACCCGGTAGGTGGCTGTTAATGTGGTACAGCACCATCTAGCGGCGTTACAACGAAGTGGATATTATAAAATCATCCATGAGACATACATCTAAATTTCAACTATGATGGTGATTCAAACGGTCCGAACTCTATTAATCACAAACAGATACACAAACAGCCATTTTTATATATTAACGAAATTGTTTTGTTACAGAGCCATCGGCCGGGTCACGCAAACCTTCCCGTACATACCATGAGTTCTATAGAACACGGCTCCAATGTAAAATTCGAGATCTCTCTAGAATATTCTAGATAAATTAAATATATTAATTGTATCTGTAACCAGTTTTCTTGTCGTGTTCACTTCATGATTGCGTGGGGGGCGTTTCGCCTTGTGGATTAAATTACAAAAAACGACAAATGATGATGGTATTTTTATGTTACATAAAAACAGTGTTGCCAACCTCTTAGAAGCATCCTTCTGACGGATGAATTGAAACAAATACAAAATACATTTATAATATGATGTTAAAAAAAAGCAAATCAAGTACTGCAAGTAGCATTAGTAAACTTGAAATATACTCAATTAAATGAAGCTGAAGAGTTAATCCCCGGAGAGAATTTCTTTAAAAAATGTTCCTCCTAAAAAATGTCTAACCTGAAAATATCCTATTTGATTTCATCTGACATAGCCCTATTTAGGGGGAAACCCCCAAGTTGGCAACACTGTATAAAAAAAATGTGGACCATCCATATAAACTTTCATATATTTAACACTAGCGGACAAGTTTTTAATAAACCATCATATGTGATCGAGCAAATTTTCACTCATAACTCATTTTTATTCAGTCAGTTAATTAATCAGTGTCAGAGTTTTTATTACGTATATAACATACATGCAAAACGTCTATGCTTATGTATAAATAATATTGCAATATATAAAGGCTTATATATATATATATATATATATATATATATATATATGTATATATATATATGAAAATATAATACATCCAATTTCTAGTTAATATTAAATAATTATATAATTAGGTTTATGAAATAACGTACATACACAATGGATATTACATCTTGGTTCCCAATGTTGGTGGCACATTGACAATATAAATGATAGTTAATATTTCTTAAAACGCCAATGACGCGGTGGAGAATTACCACCAAAATTACATTAGCCTTCCTATTCGAAATTAAAAAAGAGATACAGAAATCGCAACAGTAAAAGGTTATAAGTCTTTATATTTGAAAATATGTACATTCAAAAACATTAAATTCTTAGTTATACCATGTTTGCCTATCTACCCTTCCGTGACGCCACGGTAACAGGACTATGATAATCTTATCGTATGTTAAATTGTTACAATAATAACTTATTTAGAAGTTAGTTGACTTAAAATTTCAAATAAACTGAGATTTAAATTAAATATTCTTATTTAAAATCAAAATAGCACTATGTACGTGTTAATATTGTATTTAATACACCTTTTACAATTAGTTGAAATGTATATTTAGTATATTCCAATCGTAGGAGTAAATATAAACTAACTTTATATTTCCACATCCCGTGATATTCGCTAACAGCTCAGCTTAACTACTTTCCCGAATAAAACGCAATTTTTTCTTAAATCCATAATGAATATCACAAATAATTCAAAATCTCGACCAATGATATCGCGCCAATTCAATGTCAGTTGTTAATTTGCCTTTGTCTACTCTTGTGGTTTTAAAACACTAGTTATTTTCTATTTAAATGAAATAACATATTTATATGCATACATATATAACGTAACATTTTTAAAATGATAATCACGCCCCAAGGAACAAATCTTTAGGTTTGTATTTTTTTTTGTTAATGGTAGCTCTTACAATGCCGATGTTACTTTTGCATTAAGCCGCGCTGATATGTAAGACCCCAATAACAATTGATTATAAATTTAAAACAATAATGTTGTACGGTAAAATAATTTTTGTATTTATTTAAAAAAAAAAACATGCTTAGCATTTTAAAAACACAAACGTCATGACGCCATTTTGAATTACAATTTTGGCGCCATTAATATAATCTTTTTTTTTTTTTTATAGAATAGCAAGGCGGACGAGCATATGGGCCACCTGATGGTAAGTGGTCACCAACGCTCTTAGACATTAGCATTGTAAGAAATGTCAACCATCGCTTACATATCCAATGCGCCACCAACCTTGGGAACTAAGATTTTATGTCCCTTGTGCCTGTAATTACACTGGCTCACTTACCCTTCAAACCGGAACACAACAATATCAAGTTTTGCTGTTTTGCGGTAGAATATCTGATGAGTGGGTGGTACCTACCCAGACGAGCTTGCACATAGTCCTACCACCAGTATATCACTACCTCAAGAGGTAAACCAAAATTAGCTTTCATATTGTTAGTATTTAAACTTTGTACATTAAATGATATATCCAGTTCCTGTTTATAAATTGCAATTTTAAGTTAATGATACATATTTATATAACATTACGATATCTAACTATCAATGATCGGATTATTTAATGCCGATTTTACTTTAGACGATATGACATTGAATTTTTATGATTTGTATTAATTAATATTTTTACAGCTATCTGTGGTATCGATATTAATTAAACTACAATAATATTAAACATAATTTAATAAAAGCAATTAATGGTTGATAAGTATGGGATAAATCGTTTTTCAATATAAGGGTGCAATAAGATTTTTTTAAACAAAGATAATTAGTATTGAAGAGGATCGCAGCTTAACCACAATTAAAAACTCCGGCAGACTTTAAGAATTATTTATTGTGACAAGTCAACAATGTTTACATTAGAGCGCACAGTAAAAATAGTTGAAATAATTAATTTATTAAAAATAAACAACAACAACAGCGCTTATATAGGCATTCCCCTCTCACGATGACCACCACGCGTGCTTGCCACTTTTGGGACCTCCTCCTAGGCGAAAACAAAAGCGATGCATGCGGCCATCTTGCTGGGGGTGTGGTCAAGCGTGTGACGTCGCTGCGAGGACAATAGATGCGCATGCGACCATATTGCCGAAGGGGCGTATCCATACGTGTGACGACATACATCAGACCACTGCAACATCACCTGATCCATGACGTGGTTGATCAGGTGATGTTTGTGCTGCGTTTAGACGCATTGTGCACTCGCCACACTACTCCCCCGCCGAGACCGTGACTACGGGCGATAGTAGTTTGGGAATCTGACCACTCTACCACTCCTGGTTTTACTGGCAGGGATGGCATCAGACTTCTCCTGAACTTTGATATTCTGGTCTGTCTGGTCCTCAGCGAGTATGTAAGCTGGTTTCAGTCTGTCTATGCTGATTCGCTGCGTTTTGCCTTGTACGTCGATGTCAAAGGTTTTCTCCTCGCGTCGCAGCACCCTGTATGGACCTGAATAAGGTGCTTGAAGGGGTTTCCGATGGGGACCCTGCCGGATAAATACGTGCGAGGTAAGCATAAGGTCTTTTGGTATGTAAAAAGTTTGATTAGAACTTGTGTGCCAAGATGATGGTTGTGGCCTTAATTTATTGACATGTGTTCGGATTCTACCAATGAATTCGGTGATGTCCTCGATGGTTGGGAGTGCTGATGAGAAGAACTGTCCAGGTAACCGCAGTGGTTCCCCGTAGACAAGTTCGGCCGTTGAAGCTTTAATGTCATCCTTGAATGCGCTGCGTATACCTAGTAATACCCAAGGTAACACTTCTACCCAGTTCGGAGTAGAATGACAGGCAATTGCGGCTTTTAATTGACGGTGTAGTCTTTCTACCATACCATTAGCTGTCGGATGATATGCCGTTGTGGTATGATGGTTGGCACCGATGAGCTTGACCAGTTCTTTGAAAGCGCCCGACTCAAACTGCCGACCACGGTCAGTGGTGATGTGTTCGGGGCACCCGAACCGTGATATCCAACCACTGGAAAGGGCAGCAATGCAGCTTTCGGCGGTGATGTCTTGTAGTGGGTAGACTTCTGGCCACCTTGTGTAGCGGTCCACGATGGTTAGGCAGTACCTGTAACCTAAACATAAAGGTAAAGGACCGATCAAATCCAAGTGGATGTGTCGAAAACGTGCGGAAGGGCTTTCGAAGGCTTGTAGCGGAGCTTGAGTGTGTCTGGTCACTTTGCTTTGCTGACATTGTTGACACTCCTTTACCCATTGTCGACAGTCTTTGCGGATACCAGGCCAAATGTAGCGCTCTGTAACTAACTTGACCGTAGGCTTGGCTCCTGGATGGCTTAAATTGTGGAGCGAATCGAATACCTGCTTGCGATATGAAGGTGTGATGAATGGTCGAGGATTACTTTGAGAGACATCGCAGTATACCAGAAGAGCTGGCTCTGACTCTAATCGTATTTTCTTCAACCTAAGCGCAGACCCATTTTTCAGCAGGTCCTGTAGCTCGCTGTCCGCCTCTTGTGCTTTGACCAGGGAGTGGTAATCTAAGGGTATAGAAACTGCCTCGATACGCGAAAGGGCATCTGCAACAATATTTTCTTTACCAGCTACATATCTGAAGTCTGTGGTGAATTGGCTTATAAAGTCCAAGTAGCGAAACTGGCGTGGCGAACTGTTCTCTCGGTGATTAGCAAAGACAAACGTAAGTGGTTTATGGTCCGTGATGATACAAAATGTCCGAGCTTCCACCATAAATCTGAAATGTCTAATTGCGTCATACACTGCCAATAACTCTCGGTCATATGGGCTGTACTTTTTCTGTGATGGACTTAGCTTCCTCGAAAAGAATGCTAAGGGTTGCCATTCATTGTTCTTGAACTGTTGCAGCACAGCACCTATTGCTGTATCTGAAGCGTCCGTCTGTATGGACAGTTCTGCTTGAGGATCTGGGTGGACCAAAAGCGTAGCTTCTGAAAGTTGCTTTTTAGACAATTCGAAAGACTCTAATAGGGCAGGCGTCATGTTAATAGGCTGCGATCCCTTCGTTTTATGCCCAACGAGGAGTTGGTTGAGCGGTGCCTGAACTTTTGCAGCATTAGGTATAAAACGGCGATAAAAATTGATCATACCTAAAAATCTTCGTAATTCTTTTAGCGTCTTGGGTACCGGGAAGTTCTGAATGGCTTCAACCTTCGATTCTAACGGCTGTATTCCTGCTGCTGACACGTTGTGGCCCAGGAACTGGACTTGCGTTTTGCCGAAAGTACATTTGTTGGTATTTATTAGAACTCCATATTCTGCTAGTCTTTGGAACAACAACTTGAGATGCTCTTGATGAAGGGTACTGCTGCTGCTGAAGACTAGAATGTCATCCAGGTACCCATAACAAAAATCTAAGCCCCGCAGTACCTCGTCCATGAATCTTTGAAAGGTCTGTGCGGCGTTACGAAGACCGAACGTCATGAACGGGAATTCGTAAAGCCCGAAAGGAGTGGCGATAGCGGTTTTCGGAATGTCGTCTTCGTATACTGGTATCTGATGATAAGCTTTAACCAGGTCTATGGTTGAAAAGACCGTACTGCCTGTCAACTGGCACGTAAAATCATGCAAGTGCCTGATAGGGTACTTATCGGGAATTGTACGGGCGTTTAGGGCTCTGTAATCGCCGCACGGTCGCCACCCGTCGTTTTTCTTCTTAGTTAAATGTAGCGGTGATGACCATGGGCTGTCAGATCTTCTTGCTCTGCCACTCTGTAACATCTCATCGAACTCTTGCTTAGCAATTTTTAGTCTTTCCGGGTCTAACCGTCGCGGGCGGCTAGATACCGGTGGTCCATCGGTGGTACGGATATGGTGCACCGTAGAGTGTTTGGTGATGTGCGGCTTTCCAGCAGGGCGAGTGATTTCTGGGAATTCTCTAAGCAGGCGATGATAAGATGTATCCTCTAAAGTCGTACGGACTGAGGAAATTGTTTCCGTAGAACGTTGTTTCGGGAGTGCAACAGCAAGTGTGGTAACACCGTCAACGAGGCGCTGGTTGCGACAGTCGACTAGCAGGTTGTAGTAACTTAAAAAGTCGACGCCGATGATGGGCTTTGAGACGTCTGCTACGACGAAACGCCACGTGAAAGCGCGCCTAAGTCCTAGATCCAGCGTTAAGGGGAGGAAGCCATATGTGTAAATGATAGTCCCATTTGCAGCGAACAATTCGTATCCCATTTTGTTTCTAGGTTCCCGAACAGCGGATCTTGGAAAGACACAGAGGTCTGAACCGGTGTCAACTAAATATTGCACTTTGGTCTTGCGATCCGTGATGAACAGGCGGCCCGAAATTGTAAGGCAGTCGTCTACCGCCACTACTGGCTGCCTTGAGAGTTTCCCATCTTCATCACCATAATTCTTGAATACAGGTACTCTCACTCCAACTCGCATCGTTTCTCCAGTGGCCGGAAGGGCGGTAACAGCTGTGGCGTCACGTGATAATGGAGCGTCCGGCATTGACATCTTGAAAGGTCTTCTTCTTCTTCGTTCTTCAAACGTCGGGGTCACCAGTGAAGAGGATCGCAGCTTAACCACAATTAAAAACTCCGGCAGACTTTAAGAATTATTTATTGTGACAAGTCAACAATGTTTACATTAGAGCGCACAGTAAAAATAGTTGAAATAATTAATTTATTAAAAATAAACAACAACAACAGCGCTTATATAGGCATTCCCCTCTCACGATGACCACCACGCGTGCTTGCCACTTTTGGGACCTCCTCCTAGGCGAAAACAAAAGCGATGCATGCGGCCATCTTGCTGGGGGTGTGGTCAAGCGTGTGACGTCGCTGCGAGGACAATAGATGCGCATGCGACCATATTGCCGAAGGGGCGTATCCATACGTGTGACGACATACATCAGACCACTGCAACATCACCTGATCCATGACGTGGTTGATCAGGTGATGTTTGTGCTGCGTTTAGACGCATTGTGCACTCGCCACAGTATCATTTACGTTTTTGGTCTAAGAAAACGTGTCGCGTTAAAAGTTATTTTTTTAAATAAAAAACATATTCAAACCTTTACTAACCTGATTATTATATTACACATAACAAATTTAAAAAAATTGCAGCATAAAATAATGTTAATTATATATAAATTAAAAAATAAACATCCAGGTATTTAGGTATAAGTTGTAATAACTCGGTCATATTTTTTTGAGAACTTCAGGCATTATAAGCACGAACTATTCCCGTCAATCATATTCTGATCAGTTATAAATATAAATGAAATTTTGTCTATTACCTAACTTATGCAATACTAAATTTGAATATGTACCAAAACAAAATTATATATTACTATTTTGGTAAATTTTTACAAAATTCAAGCGATTCATCACTTCTTGAAAATTATATTTTATTCTTATTAGGCGCCATTTTGATTATTACCGCTAAGCTAAATAACAATAATTATTAAAAGAATAGCAGACCTAACATAAGAAATAGCATTTGTGTGATAACCATCCTCAAGAATATTAAAAAATGCTCTGTTATGTCATATTCTGTTATTTTGAAAAGACCCCATTTTCAAATTCGTATTGTGTTATTTAAATTTATTAAAATATTATATATTTTTAAGCATAATCATGACCCCATTTTAAATTTAAATTTTATAGAATTAGGAATACGTTGTTAATGTACCAGGAGAACATAAACAGTGAGACGGTTTCACCGAACGATTAGATTAAAAGAGTCAATTAGTTTCAGTTATAATCAATGCTATTTCTCACGGAGACGCAAATACTCCGCCCTGCCGACACCAGCTACCTTAACTATCCCGGCTACATGCTAGAAGAATCTTTTAAAGCGAAAGCCGGAGTATGCTTGTTCGTCAGGGCGGGCGTTTGTTATCACCGATTGCGCTGTTTGGAGGACCCCTCCTTCTCCATGTTGGTGGTACGTGTGGACCTGGTTCGTCAGAGTCGAGTCTACGTGTGCCTCTACAGAGCCCACAATGGTGACTTGGAGACAAGCCGATTATTTGACCATCTTAGTCAGGTGGCAGATGCTGCGCAAGAGCAGTTTCCTAACGCGGAATTGGTGTTTTTGGGGGATTTTAATGCTCACCACGAATCCTGGTTGAAATCCCTCAAAACTGACCATGCTGGAAGGACTGCTCATGCTTTTGCTCTCACACATGACTTGACCCAACTGGTTGATCAGCCCACCAGGATCCCAGACATTGATGGGCAAGCACCTTCTCTACTGGACCTTCTGCTGACTTCTCACCCGGTGGAATATCAGGTTGTGGTTCAGGCTCCTCTTGGCTCTTCGGATCACAGCCTTATTTCTACCAGAGTGCCACAGGCCAAGCTGCCGCCACTAGCGGTATGCAAACGTCGCGTTTGGCACTATAAGTCGGCGGATTGGGACGGTATGCGCGATTTTTGCTCTCACACACGACTTGACCCAACTGGTTGATCAGCCCACCAGGATCCCAGACATTGATGGGCAAGCGCCTTCTCTACTGGATCTTCTGCTGACTTCTCACCCGGTGGAATATCAGGTTGTGGTTCAAGCTCCACTTGGTTCTTCGGATCACGGCCTTATATCTACCAAAGTGCCACAGGCCAAGCTGCCGCCATCAGCGGTATGCAAACGTCGCGTTTGGCATCCCTCCCTCTGTGGCGTACCGCTGATGATACAAAGCAAAATCGCCATGCTGGGGATGGACGTTCTTTGCGACCTTAGTCCAAGGGCATATAATTACATCGAGGCTATTATAAAAACAGCTTCACGAAAACTCGGAGATCTGAACAAGGTGCGGCGTTTTTTTTACGCCACAACAACTGTGCCTGTTATTCAAAACACAGGTAAGATCTTGCGTTGAATATTGCTCGCACCTTTGGGATGGCTCCGCTAAGTACCTACTGGAGGCCTTGGACCGGTTGCAGCGACGTGCAGTACGCAATATTGGCGACGTAAAGGTCACAAACACCCTTGAACCTTTACAATTGCGTCGCGAGATAGCAGCACTGAGCGCTTTCTATCGACTGTATCACGGCGAGTGCTTTGAGGAATTATTCTCTCTAATTCCTGCTTCCCCCTTCCTTCTTAAGTCCACGCGAGCTGGTTCTCGATGTCACCGCCTAACTGTGACATCAATTCCATCGCGCACAAAGAAATTTGGCAACTTCTTTCTTTGTCGCACTACCAAAAAATGGAATTCCTTACCAGCTCACGTGTTCCCCCTCCTCTTACAACCCGGGTTCCTTCAAACGAGGCGTGAAGAGGCATCTTGCGGGCTGGCAAGGTGGTGACGGCTAGTTCAGAACATTCTTCCCGACTGTACTGGCCGTCGTCGCGTTTGGACTCTACTACCACTTACCATCAGGTGGAGTAGAGTCATTTGCCATCCCGGACATATAAAAAAAAAAAAAAGTTAGGATTACAGTGTTAATGTACCAGGAGATCATAAACAGTGAGTCGGTCTCACCGAACGATTAGATTAAAAGATCATTAACAGTAAGTCGGTCTCACCGAACGATAAGATTAAAAGAGTCAATCAGTTTCAGTTAGGATTACAGTGTTTGCATTTGTGTGCATGAACATGTCTGTTTGTCCTGAGTCTGGGTGTTATTTTCTGTATAAATATGTATTTACATAAGAAAAGTAGTATATCAGTTGTCTGGTTTCCATAGCACGAGTTTTGTACAAGCTTAATTTGGGATCAGATGGCCGTGTGTGAAAAATGTCCCAGGATGTTATTATTATTAGTTTCAAAGGTTTAGAATTAGGATTACGTTGTTAATGTACCAGGAGAACATAATCAGTGAGACGGTTTCACCGAACGATTAGATTAAAAGAGTCAATTAGTTTCAGTTAGGATTACAGTGTTAATGTACCAGGAGATCATAAACAGTGAGTCGGTCTCACCAAACGATTAGATTAAAAGAGTCAATTAGTTTCAGTTAGGATTAGTGTTAATGTACCAGGAGATCATAAACAGTGAGTCGGTCTCACCGAACGATTAGATTAAAAGAGTCAATTAGTTTCAGTTAGGATTACAGTGTTAATGTACCAGGAGATCATAAACAGTGAGTCGGTCTCACCGAACGATTAGATTAAAAGAGTCAATTAGTTTCAGTTAGGATGACAGTGTTAATGTACCAGGAGATCATAAACAGTGAGACGGTCTCACCGAACGATTAGATTAAAAGAGTCAAATTAGTTTCAGATAGGATTATAGTGTTAATGTACCAGGAGATCATAAACAGTGAGTCGGTCTCACCGAACGATTACATTAAAAGAGTCAATTAGTTTCAGTTAGGATTACAGTGTTAATGTACCAGGAGATCATAAACAGTGAGTCGGTCTCACCGAACGCGGATGGCATTAATCGAAATAAGATCAATGTTAAATATATTCGATTTGGCCCTCAGAACATCCGACGCCGACGATCCCGGCGACGAGTGCTACGGGAGTCTACCCCCGGAGCCTCCTGGTGACGCAAGTGAATAATAAATAATATTAAATATATATTACATATAGTTATATATACATTATATATAACTTAGGTAGCTAACTGGGTAGGTATCACCCACTCATCAGATATTCTACCGCAAAACAGCAGTACTTGGTATTGTTGTGTTCCGGTTTGAAGGGTGAGTGAGACAGTATAATTACAGGCACAAGGGACATAACGTCTCAGTTCCCAAGGTTGGTGGCGCATTTGCGATGTAAGCGATGGTTAACATTTCTTACAATGCCTATGTCTATGGGCGTTAGTGACCACTTACCATCAGGTGGCCCATATGCTCGTCCGCTTTCCTATTCTATAAAAAAAAATACCTTTGTGTTGAATATGTGAATAATACATAATATTATTGATAATTGTTTGAGGATAATTACTGAGCGCAATAAAAGACGTCCATTCGGTTGAGCGTTTAATAGCGAGAGATAGGTTTACATACATACATACATAGGTTTACAATTACCCACAGTTATAAAAGTAATATTATAAAACTACCCCATACATTACACCCTCACCCTTAATTACTTATACATTACTTAGAATTAACTTAACCTAACTTAAAAATAAATTATATAATATTAGTTGCCTAATCAAATTCGAATCGAAATCGTTCAACTGGTTTCCTAACGCGCTGGGAACGAATCGATGGTGGAATAATAAGTTCCGTGTTGGATGATTCAGCCGACTCAGACGTCGGTATTTCTAGCTGTGGCTCAGATATGGGGTGATCACTCGGCATGTTTTGGTTTTGTGGTGGCGATTTTGACGTAGATAAATCAAAGCTTACCCAACGTTTTTTTATCTGATTAACGTGTCTTTTGATAGGTGGACCGTCATCCCTACCTATGAGGTAATTACGAGACCCAAAATTACCATCTATTTTACCTTTTAACCATTTCTTTCCTTCCCCATAATTCCTTACCCAGACATTATCCCCTTGTTTAAATTGTCTTATAACTCCTTTTCCTCTTTCTATTTGCTTATTTTGCACCTCCCGTACACTATCTTCCATCGCCCAATCCCTATGCAATAAGTCTAGTCTTGATCTTATACGCCTACGTTGTAAAATCATGGCAGGTGAAAGACCCGTGGTACTTTGATCGACGTTCCTGTATGCTAATAAATAGGTTTGCAATGCGGCATCGATATCGCAACCATCCCTTAACGACTTTTTTATTGCCCGTTTGCACAACTTAACAGCGCCTTCCGCTGTTCCATTACTAGACGGATGATACACGGGGGAGAATGTAACCTTAATACCGTTGTTCCTCATAAAATTGGCATATTCTTTGCTCGAGAAAGGCGGCCCATTATCCGAAACAATTTCTTTAGGCAAACCGAACCTAGCGAAAGTTTCCCGTAAAACTTTAATAACAGCAGCCGCGGTCGTATTTGGCATGTTAAAAATTTCTAACCATTTCGATGTGGAGTCTATTAAAACTAAAAATGTTTTACCGTTAAGCGGTCCTAAGAAGTCAATGTGTATTCTTGACCATGGCTCCGGAATAAAAGGCCATGGCTTGATCGAAGCTTTCGCTGGTACTGCGTTTTCCATCGCACACGTAACACACTCATTACAAGTGCGTTCAATGTCGGCGTCGATACCGGGCCACCAAACGTAACTACGTGCAATGCTCTTCATCTTTACTATACCTAAATGACCAACGTGTATTTCCTTTAGCAACTCAGATGTTAATGATTTAGGTATTACTAAGCGGTATCCCCAAATTATACACCCCGCATCTAAATACAATTCATTACGACGTACAAAATATGGCTTAAGATCTTCATCGTCGCACGCCTTGGACCACCCGGATTGTAAGTATAAAATTACTTTCTTAAGTATGTTATCCTTATTCTGATATTCTACTACTGTCTTCCGTGTTATAGTAAAAAATTTTGTATGAAATTAACGTAAGTTTTCTCCTCTACTTGTAGTTTCCCTTCTCCCGTTGGAAATCTAGATAAAGCATCGGCCGCGTTCTTATTACTTTGAACGTATTCAATATTATAATTATAACCAGCTAAAATAACGGCCCACCGTTGCATTCTGCTAGCCGCCATTGTAGGGATACCATGTTTATCACCGAAAATAGCTACCAACGGTTTATGATCCGTGCGTAACGTAAATTTCCTTCCGTATAAGTACGTGTGAAATTTTTTAATGCCATAAATAATAGCTAAAGCTTCCTTTTCTATTTGAGCATACGATTTCTCAGCAGCATTAAGTACCCGAGACGCATAAGCTATAGGTCGCTCCCCTTTAGCGGTTATATGTGAAATTACAGCCCCTACTCCATAACTACTAGCGTCAGTTGTTAGAATTAAGGGTAAGTCAGGTGAATAGTGTGCTAAAATTTCACTAGATGTTAACAATTGCTTAACCTTATTAAAAGCTATATTACTTTCTGTATTCCATTCATATTTTTTTTTCCTTTTTTAATAAAATATACAATGGTGCTAAAATTGTACTAATGTTTGGAACAAATCTAGCGTAATACATAACTAATCCTAAAAATGAGCGCAATTCGGATACATTATTCGGTATGCGAACCTTCTGAATTGCTTCAATCTTATTTGGGCATGTATGAACCCCTTCTTTACTAATTACAAAGCCTAAATATGTAACAGAGTCGGCAAAGAACGTACACTTATCTTTTTTAATTTTTAAACCATATTTTTGTAATCGATTAAATACCTCGTGAAGTGTTTTTAAATGTGATTGGTCGTCCTCCCCGGTAATTATCACATCATCTAGAAAAACACCCACTCGAGGCATATCCGAAAATAGTTGTTCTAACAATCTTTGAAAAATACCTGGACTCGAAGCCAAACCATAAATCAGTCTATTATACCTAAATAAGCCCTTGTGAGTGTTTATTACAGTGTATTTTTTTGATTCATCGAGTTCAAGTTGTGCATAGGCCTGAGACAGATCTAACTTAGTAAATTTGATACCCCCGTGTAATTTAACTAACAGATCCTCGACTCTCGGTAAAGGAAAACGATCCACCTCCAAGCACTTATTTAATGTTAATTTAAAATCACCACATACGCGTATTGTGCCGTCCTTTTTCATTACCGGTACGATCGGTGTAGCCCAGTCAGATGTAGTAACCGGCGTGATCACTCCATCCCGTACCAGCTGATCCAGCGCCCGCTCCACAGGCTCGCGAAGTGCGTAAGCGAGCGGTCGTGCGCGCATGAACACCGGCTTCGCGTCGGGTCGCAGCCGAAAACCAACCGTTCCACCATTGAATCGTCCCAGCCCGTCCGAAAACACTTCACAATATCTGGAACTGAATTCATTTAAATTAAACAGCTTGGAATTAAAATCAATACTATTACAATTCATAATAGGAATCTCGATCTGTAACTCGCTAATCCAATGCCTGCCTAACAGATTCGTTTTTGCATATTTTATAATAAATAAATCCAACGATTTTCTTTTATTTTTGTAATTAACTATAGGACTTATTTTACCAACGGGTTTAACAATTTCTCCAGTATAATAGCGTAAATTTAAATCACACTTTCGAATTAAATTATGTGACAGATATTTCTTATAGCAATTATAACTAATGCATGATATCGCACTGCCCGTGTCTATTTCCATACAAAGAACACAGTTATCAATATTGATACTAATTGTGTATGGTGCAAATTTTTTTAAATAACTACTTATAGAAAAATTGTTTACCACCTCACTGCCCGAGCCTTCGTTTTCTGTGCATACGGAACTATCATTTTTTACGATGTTTAATGACACCTGACTTTGTAGTACTGGACAAACCTTTTTTAAATGACCTTGTTCGTTGCAAACTCGACATATATAAAGTCTACATTTACACCGATTTACTTGATGATTTGCACCACAAACGTCACACACTTGTTTAAAAGTCGTTCCCTTCTTTTGTCGTGCGAAGTCATTCATATTATTATCGCTCCGCCTGCTAATTATCGCTCCGCTTGTGAGGCTTGTACCACTGCTTAAAACCGGTTCTCGCGTTCCTACGTTCATATATTTTTGTAGATGTTTCCCTGTGCTTCTTCTCCTGGACGTAATCTGGTTTATAGATTCCTCCGCCTCTGATACGCCGTCACCTAATCTCCTGGTACGACCTTCTACCAAGGCTGCATCCGCCTCTGCAGCTTCCATTTCCATCACCGCGAGTTTAAACGCCGAATAGAACGTTATATTATCCTCCGCAAACATTCTTTGACGGATACAGTCACTGTTAATACCACATACAAATTGATCCCTCAAATTATCCAATTATGTTTCCGAACAAAAACCGCAATGTTTCGTCAATTTCTTTAATGCCGCCGCATATTCCGCCACGGACTCATTATGACGTTGCACTCTTTGTCTGAATTTGAACCGCTCCGCCAATACACTCGGTTTTGGTTGAAGATGGCGTCGCATAACATCCACCAGCTCTTCATAGCTTTTTGCAGATGGTTTGACTGGTGTACATAAATTCACCATCAGTTCGTACGCGTCACTTCCGATCACCGTTATCAGTGTCGCTACTCGTATCGCCGGTTTCACATCGTTAACAATAAAATACTGTTCCAACCGATCCACATACAAATTCCAATCGTCCTTGCCAAGGTCGAAGTGTTCCAGTTTTCCCACCGACATAGTAATAAAAACGATGCGTCACACACGTAGTTTCTTTACTACTCGTCGCCACTGTTGAATATGTAAATAATATATAATATTATTAATAATTGTTTGAGGATAATTACTGAGCGCAATAAAAGACGTCCATTCGGTTGAGCGTTTAATAGCGAGAGACCACCATACATAGGTTTACAATTACCCACAGTTATAAAAGGAACAACTTCGAGAAGGAAGCCGATCGAAGAATTCGCTTGGGATGGGCAGCATTTGGCAACCTTCGTCAAGTCCTCAAGTCGTCTATACCGCAATGTTTGAAGACGAAAGTCTTCAACCAATGCGTCTTACATGCCATGACATACGGTGCCGAAACGTGGACACTAACAGCGGGACTAGTCCACAAATTCAAAGTCGCTCAGCGTGCTATGGAGCGAGCTATGCTCGGAGTATCTTTGAAGGATAAGATCAGAAATGAGATTATCCGGAAAAGAACCGGAGTCACCGACATAGCTTGCAAAATTAACAGGCTGAAGTGGCAGTGGGCTGGTCACGTATGTCGTAGGACCGATGGCCGTTGGAGCAGACGAGTCCTAGAGTGGAGACCGCGAATCGGCAAGCGCAGCGTAGGGCGCCCTCCAGCCAGGTGGACCGACGACCTTAAGAAGGTGGCGGGCACCAACTGGATGCGGAAGGCGGAGGACAGGGAGCTTTGGCGCACCTTGGGAGAGGCCTATGTTCAGCAGTGGACAACGATTGGCTGTTGATTATAAAAGTAATATTATAAAACTACCCCATACATTACACTTTGATATCACACAACGGTTATTAATTGATATAAAACAAACACTTTATTTGGAAAACATTTTCCTTCATTCATATATTTTTAACAAACTAAAAATGTTATCGCAAGTAATAAATTATTTAATGTTATATATTATTGTAAGAAATAAACGGTAACTTGTTTGATTTTTGTAAATTTAAAAAAAAACTTAAAATTGTATATTATCTACTTAATGTTTTCAAATCGCTAACTGAAACTATGATTCATTTTCAAGAAACTTAGTTGTGATTACAATGCCAGTATAAAATTTGATCTTGAAATTGTAATGACGTCATTTGTTGATGGTATGTTAGCTGTTTGTAGTGCGCAATACAATAATTTTTCTTTTCTACAGGTGAACTCGATAACGGTAGAGAGAGCGCTCGCCTGAACATGTTTAGGCATTTGCACGAAGTGAAAAGTGGTAGGACGTCCTTGCTCAGCCACGAGATACTCGGCTTCGATGCTCAGGTGCGCTAATGATTATTTTGACGTTTATTTAAATTAAGAACAATCCCCCACCCACTTGCAAAGCCCGGGCAAACACCACTGCACTTTGATGTGCTTAATTAATGGGCACATTGTCAGGAGATCTGCTTTTATGGGATGAAGTATTGCTATGTATATCCATCAACCCGCATTGAAGCAGCAAGCTAGAGCTCCAAATCACAAGTGGAGGGGAGGCCTGAGGGGAGGCAAAGGCGTTATTTTTTTTATAATAAGTAAATAGAAAAGAAAAGTAAAAGTAAGTTGTACACTAGAAGTGAGATTTGGAAGCATGTAAAGACATTGTTTGCGCCTGAACTCTCTCTAATTTTTACCCTGGAATTATGTAAATGTTTATGTCCCACTGCTGGGCTAATCCCTCTTCTCCCTTTGATGAGGAGCTTATTCCAATACGCTGTTCCAATTTAGAGGTGCTAATCTGGGTTTTAACACGCTATCATTGGTAACGATTTACACATTCTATTCACTACCATCTCGGTTTTCAATAGGATTAAGAGTGTGTGGGAATAGAGACTGTCTGTGCTTGCACGCACACACAAGTACTATTATTATTCCCGTGCAGTTGTCTAAACCGTTCGTATCCGTAACAGCCTGTGAATGTCCCACTGCTGGGCTAAAGCCTCCTCTCCCTTTTTTAAAAAGGTTTGGAGCTTATTCTACCACGCTGCTCCAATGCAGGTTGGTGGAATACACCTACCACTTGTGTATTCCTAAAACCTGTATGTGTCTAATTTCAGTGAAATTAGACACATACAGGTTTCCTCACGATGTTTTCCTTCACCGTCAAGCAGAGGTGAATTATAATCACAAATTAAGCATATGAAAATTCAGTGGTGCTTGCCCGGGTTTGAACTCACGATCATCGGTTAAGATTCACGCGTTCTTACCACTGGGCCATCTCGGCTACAAGTTGTCTAAACATCTGTATCTAGTTTTCATACTCATTTTTCAATTATATTAATCTTTGTAAAAGCTTCCGTTATTCTATTATCCAGTTGTATGATGGCGTATGTTACACCCCGTTAACGATAGATGGCGCTCATTCGAAATGTCACATTCCTGAATCGCGCTGTCTAGATATTCGCTACGGAGTATATATAGTGTAGAAGTGATTGTTTTTGTAATCTAATAAATTGTAGTTTCATTTACCTAATCCCAGGTATCAGTGTTGCAGAACTATCAATGGTTTGACCTCGAAAACTATTATCGACAGTACTTCCGAAAGTATCGTCTTGTGTCAATATTGTCGATATTATCGATACTTACTATAGCTCTCTGTTCACAATACTATTGGTAACTCATTTGCCTGCCTCGTAGTTCTAGTGGCTTGATATAAGACCGCAGACCCCGGAGGTCCTGAGTTCAATTCCCAGATCGGGCCAATAAAAAGTTATTGGGTTTTTCTGTTAGAAAATTCTCAGTAGCAGCCCGGAGTCTGGAAGTTGGAAGTGTGTACACTCCCGTGCCTCGGAAAGCACGTAAAGCCGTTGGTCCTGCGCCTGAACTCTTTCCGGTCGTGTCGGATCGCCGTCCCATCGGATTATGGGAGTTAGGGAATAGAGAGTGCACCTGTGTTTGCGCACACACTTGTGCACTATAATATCTCCTGCGTAGTTGGCTAATCTCTCTTGAGATTGGCCACCGTGGCCGAAATCGGTCTGGAGGACATTATTATTATTAATACTATTGATAACAGCAATCCATAGAAATTCATTCGATAGTAACGATTTAATAAAACTTCATTAATAATAGTGTTGTTACTGGGCCTACTACATTACTTATCTTGAGAAAGCAATAATATAATAATAATAATAATATTGGACATTATTCACACACGGTCATCTGATCCCAAATTAAGCAGAGCTTGTGTTATGGAAACCAGACAACTGATATAATACATATACTACTTTTCTTTTGTAAATACATACTTATATAGATAATTACACCCAGACTCAGGACAAACAGACATGTTCATGCACACAAATGTCTGTCCTGGGTGGGAATCGAACCCACGACCTTTGGCGTGAAAGGCAAGTATCTAGCAAGGGTGGTTGGCGTAGCTATAGACAATACTATTACCATTACCAATAGTATGGAACTCGTTTTAAGGTCATACATAAGAATTCACCCAGAAACACTTCGGGTTAAATAAAGGCTTGTGAAGCTACTCACTCCTCATCCTTTTTGATTTCCTCGTCTCCATTGTCTATGGTGTCCAGTATCGACTTTTGCGGCGCAACGCAGTTCCTTGCCATATTCTCGTCAGTTATTAACAGCAGTTTCTGTAATAATACCAATATATACCATGTATTAACATGTCTGTTTTTCCTGAGTCTGTGTATAATTGTCTATACAATAGTATATCAGTTGTCTGGTTGCCATAGTACAAGCTCTGCTTAGTTTCGGATCAGATATATATATATAGTTGAACGCAAATCACAGTAGTGTCGGCCGGCAGGGTGGCCTTGTTCCCGGTGAGCTGCATGCGCGGCGCCAGCCTCAACGCGCTGCACGCGTGCCTGCTGGCGCTGGCGCCGCGCCGCGACCTGCAGCGCTCCGAGGACGTGAGTGAACCATATGTTGCGCAGTTGAATAGTATCCTTTTTATTAAATTATAAATGTTATAATTTATGTCACTTTACAGGAGGCGTGCGAGTTTCAAATAGACGAAATTTTCCACGTAGGGGACTCGACGGGGCCCGTCGTGGGGGGCTGCTCGCGCGAGGGCGACTCTACGAGGGCGACGAACTTATCATAGGTGCGTTGCGTTCTGTTAGTTGTGAGATGAATAGAGCGACGTATATTTAACACCACTTACATGTATATAAGACAGAATATATATACGCGGCCAGTAGTGCTATTCTAGAATTTTAGATTCATCACTCTCCGGTGAAATGTTGACATGATGATGATGAGTGAGAGAATGTTCTTACAGAGTAGCCATACTGGTTGTAGCTTTATATTTAAAATTATATTATACAAACGATTTAAAAAGGCTTTTTTGAATAACGTTTCTACCGCCATGGCAATACTTAGTATTATTGTGTGCTAGTTTGAAAGATGAGTTAGACAGTGTAACTATAGGCACAAGAGACTTAATATCTTAGTTCCCAAGGTTGATGGCGCATTACGATGTTAGGGGTGGTTAATAGACTGTGACAAAGTCTATGGGTAGTGACGACCACTTACCATAAGGTGGTCATTTGCCAGCGTACCTATACGAAATTAAAAAAGTGATATATTTTTTTATTTTCAAAATTCATTGTTACAGATATAAGAACTAGTCCACTCGTCGCAAGCTTCGGAGAAGAATCGAAAGAACGCGAGGAGACAGAACAAGAATATCCTCCAGGACATCGCCAACGTGAAGAACAGCCTCACGAAGACATCGGACACGAAGTGCACGAACGTGTACGTGTCGGACGACGGGAGCAAGTACAGCGACGCGCACGTGTCGAGCGACCCGCAGGACAAGTGCTTGTGTGACGACCTGGTGTTCCTCGAAGACCCAAACGACCCTAGAGGCTGTATATACTTTCAGATAAGCAGAAAACTCTACTCGTTTTTAAAAGATTAGCAAACCTTAGATTTACTGGCGGTAGGGCTTTGTGCAAGCCCGTCTGGGTAGGTACCACCCACTCATCAGATATTCTACCGCAAAACAGCAATACTTGAAATTGTTGTGTTCCGGTTTGAAGGGTGAGTGAGCCAGTGTAATTACAGGCACAAGGGACATAAAATCTTAGTTCCCAAGGTTGGTGGCGCATTGGCTATAAGCGATGGTTGACATTTCTTACAATGCCAATGTCTAAGGGCGTTTGGTGACCACTTACCATCAGGTGACCCATATGCTCGTCCACCTTCCTATTCTATAAAAAAAAAAAATGCGATTCCATGCGATTCGCTACCAGCTCTGCTGTATTGTACACTACAAACACTTCTCGATCAATATATCTCTATATACAACACAACACTGTTACACTTAACTACTTGTATACACTTTAGTTTTACTTACAAAGTTCCGATAACAACTTCACAAATAACCAAAACGCTAAATTTTTCGCGAATCCATAGTCAATACCACAGAATATTAAGATTTCGACCAAATTTCAAAGTCAAAGTTGCTTAGATACTCTACTTGCTATTGGAATCGACTATAGATTTGTATGTGTTTGCACAGCACATTGTGTGTGTGTGTTTTTTTTATCCGTAACAGCATGTGAATGTCCTACTGCTGGGCTAAAGGCCTCCTCTCCCTTTTTTGATTAGAAGGCTTGGAGCTTATTCCACCACGCTGCTCCAGTGCGGTTTGATGGAATACACATGTGGCAGAATTTCAGTGAAATTAGACACATGCAGGTTTCCTCACGATGTTTTCCTTTACCGAAAAGCACGAGATGAATTATAACAGAAATTAAGCACATGAAAATTCAGTGGTGCCTGGACCATCTCGGCTGTTTTTTTATATGCTAGCAATATTAGCACAGACTGTGCAATATAATATGTAATGCGGTCATGAATTAAATTTGATTGAATATAACAGGCATCCGTGCATGTCCTGAAACACTCCACGGCCATCTACCCAGGGTTCCAGTGCTCTGTGCATGTCGGGAACGTGCGTCAGACGGCCATTATCGAGGTAACGAATACATACATCAAACTCACTTTGCGGAATGGAATTAAATAGTTTAATTTTGGTATAATTTGTGGTGTTGCGTAAAATACTTAAGTATGATAATGATATTTATTTTTTTATGTTATATTCCTGTTTAGCGGTAGAATATCTGATGAGTGGGTGGTACCTACCCAGGCGGGTTTGCACAATGCCCTTACCACCAGTTACCATACACTCATAATATATTCTGCCGCCAAACAGCAATAGCATTGTTGTTGGTGAGTGAAACAGTGTAACTGCAGGCACGAGGGATATAGCATCTTAGTTCCCAAGGGTGGTGACGCATTGGTGATGTAAGCGATGGTTAATATTTATTGCGGTGTCAATGTCTATGGGCGGTGGTGACCACTTACCATCGGGTTGCTCAGCTCATCGCTGACCACGGGTATATTTTTCGCTTTAGGGTATAATGTCTCCGAACAACGTGCTGAGGGCGGGCGAGGGGGCCTCCGTGCTGTTCAGGTTCGCCCGCTGACCGGAGTACCTCGTGCGGGGCCGCCGGCTGCTGTTCACGGCGGGGCTGGGGACCGGGTACAGCTCAACGAACCCAACGATAACTTCTAATTACAGTTGAATTGTTGAGCCAATAAAGTATATCGTCAGCTCAGTGTTGGTATCCGAGATCGCTAGCTCCACTGACTTTCACATATTTAATTTATAAGTGTTCGGTGAAGGAAATCCATGCATCGAAGCAGGTTGTGGAATAAGCTCAAACCTTCTCCTGAGAAGGAGAGGTTTTAGCCCAGCTGTGGGACATTTATATACTGTAACTGTTTTGAATCATGTTGGAATAAGTTTTGTTCTTAAGAAGAGATATCTTCGACCAACAGACACTTTTGTACTTTACTAGCAAAACCCGGTAGGTGGCTGTTAATGTGGTACAGCGCCATCTAGTTGCGTTACAACGAAGTGGATATTATAAAATCATCCATGAGACATACATCTAAATTTCAACTATGATGGTGATTCAAACGGTCCGAACTCTATTAATCACAAACAGATACACAAACAGCCATTTTTATATATTAACGAAATTGTTTTGTTACAGAGCCATCGGCCGGGTCACGCAAACCTTCCCGTACATACCATGGATTCTATAGAACACGGCTCCAATGTAAAATTCGTGATCTCTCTAGAATATTCTAGATAAATTAAATATATTAATTGTATCTGTAACCAGTTTTCTTGTCGTGTTCACTTCATGATTGCGTGGGGGGCGTTTCGCTTTGCGGATTAAATTACAAAAAACGACAAACGATGATGGTATTTTTATGTTACATAAAAACAGTGTTGCCAACCTCTTAGAAGCATCCTCCTGACGGATGAATTGAAACAAATACAAAATACATTTATAATATGATGTTAAAAAAAAAGCAAATCAAGTACTGCAAGTAGCATTAGTAAACTTGAAATATACTCAATTAAATGAAGCTGAAGAGTTAATCCCCGGAGAGAATTTCTTTAAAAAATGTTCCTCCTAAAAAATGTCTAACCTGAAAATATCCTATTTGATTTCATCTGACTTCAAAAAATAATTCAAAAAACAAATATCAATTCTTTAAAGCCGATTATGACATCATATTGGCATCTCCTAACAATGTTGATTGGCTTCAAGAATTCAAGGATTGTCTCGATAATGTTAATGAAATGGTAGATAGGTTTTATACCATACTATATACAACTATTAATAAATACGTCCCGAAAAAACCTGTGTCACAAAAGTCTTATCCATCTTGGTTTACACCCACCTTAATAAAATGCCTAAAAAGAAAATATAAGCTTGTAATGGGGTGGTGTCTGGTGGAGGATACTCTTTGGAAAAACAAGACTAATTGCTCTTACAAATGCGGTTTATTTTCCATCATACGGGTGGTTACACTTAACAAATAGGCGAATGCACCTCTAAGTACGGAGCCAGCAGACTATCCCACCAGGTGGAAGTAGCCGGTAGCACTCGTATCTAGAAGCGAGTATTTTCTTAGAAAGCCTTCAAATAATGTCCCAGCAGGTGTGGAAGCACTATCTTGCAGCTATCAAGATCCCTAAGACTCGATACAAATATTTAAACACACCGAGCAGGTCATTATTCGTGAGCGAATCTTGCCAGCGCGTTTCAGCTTTGGTCGCGTATCGTAAAGCACCATCTAGTGATGAAAGGTTTAGCTAAGTTCTATGGTTGGGTTTGAGATGGCGCTAGTTTCTTTTTTATAAGCTCCATATAAAATTAAAACAGTATAACAACCCATTGGATAAAATAGAATTTCAATACCTAAGAAAAGACTGTAACAAATTGATCAAACATAGTTATGACAATTACATAACGATAATTGAAAATGCAATCTCGAAGAATCCTCGGTATTTTTGGACGCATTTCAAAAACAAGCGTAAAAATTCTAGCGCCTACCTTACATCGATGGTCTATGGAAATGTCGAAGCAAAAAATAAACAAGATGTTTCGAATCTTTTTGCAGTGTATTTTTCCTCCGTCTATGTAAATGACAACACATCAAACTACTGTGCACCTGATCCCAAAACTTACGTTGGTAATATATACCTATCACAAGGCGACATCGAAAAAAAATTAAAGAGGCTTGATCATAATAAAGGCGCAGGACCAGATAACATATCTCCCTACTTCCTTTCAATGTGTGCGTCTACTTTATCTTTTCCATTGTATCTCATTTTTAATACATCTTTAAATACAGGAATATTTCCACAAGTTTGGAAGGAGGCGAGAATTGTACCTGTGTTTAAAAGCAATGATCCCGCTTCCGTCGAAAATTATCGTCCGATATCAATCTTGTCAGCTGTGGCAAAGGTCTTCGAAAGTCTTGTACATTATAATTTAGCAGATTATCTTAAATCCCATATAAATAGTAATCAGCACGGATTCGTATCAGGAAGATCTACTAATACCAACCTTTTCACCTTTGTTACAGAAACAGTTAGAGCTGTAGATGAGGTTGAACAAATTGATGCAATTTATACAGATTTTTCGAAGGCTTTTGATACGGTTAATCACTCTATATTATTGGAGAGATTGAGATCGTTCGGTATAACTGACACCTTACTAAAGTGGTGCACCTCTTATATTAACGCACGCCCATCTACAGTAGTTATTGATGGATATCAGTCAGTTCCATACATTGCACATTCAGGAGTACCACAGGGATCAAATCTAGGTCCAATATTTTTTAATATATTTATAAACGAGTTACCCTTAATATTTAAACACGTTAGAGCCTACTTGTATGCTGATGATTTAAAAATAACAAAGACTATTAAAACTCACAATGACGTGACAATAGTACAGGAAGATATTGATCGCCTTGAAAACTGGTGCAAATTACATAAAATGAAATTAAACATCAAGAAGTGCTACCATATTCAGTTTACACGAAAAAGAAACACTATAGAAAGTGCGTACAATATATCTGGTATTACTATAAACAAGGTGCAAACTATTCGAGATTTAGGAGTTATTTTGGACTCGAAGCTTCAATTTAATACTCACGTCGAACACATTACAACATCCGCATTCAAGTCTTTGGGATTCATTTTGAGAAACTCTAAGGAGCTACATAAGTCATATACAATCATAACTCTTTGGTTAGAAGTAAACTGGAATACTGTTCTGTTGTCTGGAGCCCTCAATATAAAAATCATATTGATACAATCGAGAGAGTGCAAAAGAAGTTTTTAAAATTTTTACATTATAGATTTAATAACTTGAGGGGCGAACAGGACCGACTTAATAGCTACCACTTACTGTCCTTGAATTGTCGAAGAAAACTTTTAGATCTAACGTTTCTACACAAATTATTAAATAATAAAATTGATTGCCCACAAATCCTCTCTATGATTGGTTTTAACGTGCCTTTCAGAATACCTAGATACAAGTCACCGTTATTTGTAACAACTAAACAAAAAACCAACCTAGGAAAAAATTCACCAATAAACAGACCAGCTAGGACGTATAACGAGCTATCGACTGGTATCAATGAACTAGACATCTTGCATGATAGTAACTACTCCTTTAAAAATAAAATAAAATTGCCTCACATCTAAAACACTTTGCATAGAATATAAATAAATAGTTATGATGTTATGTTATCTGCTTTTTTCTGTGTTTTTTTTATATGTTTTTTTTTTATATCGTGAAAATTTTTTTTAAATACTTGTGAACAATTTTTTGACACCATTACTTTGTTACTTTGATTATTCAATGGAATTCTTATATAGTTTTATTAGCTTTTTTTCTTTTTTACAATTTTTATTTTTTACATAAATTAAGATAAATCCTGTATTTTGTAAGCATGTTTTTTTACGCAATTGAATATCTATTATTTTTATTAATGTAACTCTGTTAGTCGATGATTGCCTATAACAAATTGCATGCTGTAATTACCTGTAAGTAAAAGAACAATTGAAATGTATTACTAAAAATTACTGCTGTACACGAATTATTGTATCTTTTGTTGGTAGTTCTAAACTAAAATAATAAAAAAAAAAAAAAAAGACATAGCCCTATTTAGGGGGAAAACCCCCAAGTTGGCAACACTGTATAAAAAAATGTGGACCATCCATATAAACTTTCATATATTTAACACTAGCGGACAATTTTTTAATAAACCATCATATGTGATCGAGCAAATTTTCACTCATAACTCATTTTTATTCAGTCAGTTAATTAATCAGTGTCAGAGTTTTTATTACGTATATAACATACATGCAAAACGTCTATGCTTATGTATAAATAATATTGCAATATATAAAGGCTTATATATATATATATGAAAATATAATATGGAACTAATGGCTTCTTATGTATGTACACACATACATCCAATTTCTAGTTAATATTAAATAATTATATGACTAGATTTATGGAATAACGTACATACACAATGTATATTACATCTTGGTTCTCAATGTTGGTGGCACATTGACAATATAAATGATGGTTAATATTTCTAAAAATGCCAATGACGCGGTGGAGAATTACCACCAAAATTACATTAGCCTTCCTATTCGAAATTAAAAAGAGAAACAGAAATCGCAACAGTAAAAGGTTATAAGTCTTTATATTTGAAAATATGTACATTCAAAAACATTAAATTCTTAGTTATACCATGTTTGCCTATCTACCCTTCCGTGACGCCACGGTGACAGGACTATGATAATCTTATCGTATGTTAAATTGTTACAATAATAACTTATTTAGAAGTTAGTTGACTTAAAATTTCAAATAAACTGAAATTTAAATTAAATATTATTATTTAAAATCAAAATAGCACTATGTACGTGTTAATATTGTATTTAATACACCTTTTACAATTAGTTGAAATGTATATTTAGTATATTCCAATCGTAGGAGTAAATATAAACTAACTTTATTTTTCCATATCCTGTGATAGTCGCTAATAGCTCAGCTTAACTACTTTCTCGAATAAAACGCAATTTTTTCGCAAATCCATAATGAATATCACAGATAACTCAAAATCTCGACCAATGATATCGCGCCAATTCAATGTCGGTTGTTAATTTGCCTTTGTCTACTCTTGTGGCTTTAATACACTAGTTATTTTCTATTTAAATGAAATAACATATTTATATGCATACATATATAACGTAACTGTTTTTAAAATGATAATCACACCCCAAGGAACAAATCTTTAGGTTTGTATTTTTTTTTTTTGTTAATGGTAGCTCTTACAATGCCGATTTTACTTTAGACGATATGACATTGACTTTTTATGATTTGTATTAATAAATATTTTTATAGCTATCTGTGGCATCGATATTAATTAAACTACAATAATATTAAACAAAATTTAATAAAAGCAATTAATGGTTGAATAAGATTTTTTTTAAACAAAGATAATTAGTATCATTTACGTTTTTGTCTAAGAAAACGTGTCGCGTTAAAAGTTATTTTTTAAATAAAAAAACATATTCAAACCTTTACTAACCTGATTATTATATTACACATAACAAATTTAAAAAAATTGCAGCATAAAATAATGTTAATTATATATAAATTAAAAAATAAACATCCAGGTATTTAGGTATAAGTTGTAATAACTCGGTCATATTTTTTTGAGAACTTCAGGCATTATAAGCACGAAATATTCCCGTCAATCATATTCTGATCAGTTATAAATATAAATGAAATTTCGTCTATTACCTAACTTATGCAATACTAAATTTGAATATGTACCAAAACAAAATTATATATTACTATTTTGGTAAATTTTTACAAAATTCAAGCGATTCATCACTGCTTGAAAATTATATTTTATTCTTATTAGGCGCCATTTTGAATATATAAGGAATGGCCTGTGTTTAAGACTCTGCGGCAACATGAATGGAAAAAAATACCGCTAAGCTAAATAACAATAATTATGAAAAGAATAGCAGACCTAACATCAGAAATAGCATTTGAGTGATAACCATCCTCCAGAATATTAAAAAATGCTCCGTTATGTCATATTCTGTTATTTTGAAAAGACCCCATTTTCAAATTCGTATTGTGTTATTTAAATTTATTGAAATATTAAATATTTTTAAACATAATCATGACGCCATTTTAAATTTCAATTTTGGCGCGATTCATATTATTGTATTGTTGTATACATATCTTTTGTCGAAGTATTTAAATTTTGTACATTAAATCTAAATGATTTTTCTAGTTCCTGTAAGCTGATATGACTTGCTATTTTAAGTTAAATATACGTATTTATGTAACAAAAACGTAAGACATTTTTAAGTGACACCATTTTGAAATTCAAAAATATTTATGGGAACAAAATTAATTAAATAATTTGCTGTTTCGTTTTTCATCTGTAAAAACAATTGTAAGTAAATATTTTAATTTATAATTTGTATGAACTAAAAATACCTAAAAAGTAATCCTACTAAAAAAATGTATATTTATAAGTGTATTTTTTACATTTACTCTATATTTATCATCAAATTTGTATTATATATATATTCCACTAAGATTCATTTTAACTTTTATCTTCTTCTTAACGACTTTAAAATTTTCTTACATATCTTATTGTTTATACAATAATAGTCCTTATTGCATAAATTTTAAGTACGTATTTTATTAGATCTCTTTGCCTCAAAGTATTAATTAATCCGAATTAATTTAATTTGATAAAGTAATGGTAAGCGATGAAATGATGGTGTAAAATAATTAATTGTGTATTATCTGTGGCAGTTCGCTTAGATTATTAATTTGAAACGTGTGTTTCTTTAATTTTTTAATTTTGTCAGAGTAAACGGCCAGTTTTAATAAAAGTTAGCTTCGTGTCATCGATTTATGAAAATTTTAGGGTGTTATTAGACTAAATTAATCTTTTTATTTAATTATGCTTTGAATAAAACGTGTGATTGTGACTTAAAAAAAATAAAACAATGTTTTTTACTGACTTAGAAAAATGTTATATATTAGCAAAGATTAAAAAAAAATTTAAATCGGTCATTCAATATTAAAAAAAAAATTAAAACATTTTTTAGCACATCATTAGACTATAATAAAAATAATTAAAGTATGTTGGATTTTTTATTTAAAATCTTTATAATTTAAGCTACACTTTGTAAAAAATAAATTGGCAATTATTGTGTCAACCCGCGTTCATAAGAAAGTTTCACGACAATGCGTGCTTGCTGAGTTGGTGATAATTAATCAAGTAGACTTATAAGTACATTCGAATTATTTCACAAAGGTTTAAAGCTACTAGTTGTGGATATATGCAGATTCTACCAAGAAGAACTGAACCAAAGAAAGAAACTCAATAGTAAATCTTGTAGCGTTAATCGAATTCCATACATTAGTAATATCATAAATATCATTGTACCCATTTAGTCGATTATATGATTTAATTAATGATTAAACGAATTTACCATAATGTCCAGCATAATGTTACATGTAGTAGACACTAGATGTCGCCAGTCTGCACTGTTTTTGGATTTTTTATTATAGTAGCACAACTTGGTGCTGGTGCCGATTTCTACTATCTTCATTATGTTCAGAGCATCTTCTTTGCAAATATTGATATTTGAGTATCAATAGATAGTTAATATTTGTCTCTGGTCAGACACTCTCTGTCCAATAAAAAATAATTTATTATAAGGGAAATGGTAAATGGGGGGGTTGAGATGCTAATCTATTCTCTTCAAAGTCCTCGTATAATTATGACTGCCTCGTTGGTATAGTGGCTTGATGTAAGGCAGACCCCCTCCAGGTCAATTCCCAGGTCGGGCAAATAAAAAAAGCTATTGGGTTTGTCTGTCAGAAAATTCAGAGTAGCAGCCCGGAGTCTGGAAGTTGGAAATGTGTACACTCCCGTGCCTCGGAAAGCACTTAAAGCTGATGGTCCTGCGCCTGAACTCTTTCCGGTCGTATCGGATTGCCGTCCCATCGGATTATGAGAGTTAGGGAATAGGGAGTGCACCTGTGTTTGCGCACACACTATAATATCTCCTGCGTATTTGGCTATTCAATCTTGAGATTGGCCGCCGTAGCCGAAATCGGTCTGGAGGACATTATTATTATAATTCAATTATAGATTAAAAGAGTCAATTAGTTTCTGTTAGGATTACAGTGTTAATGTAACAGGACATCATAAACAGTGTGTCGGTCTCACCGAACGGTTAGATTAAAACTGTAAAACTCCTGGTACATTAACACTGTAATCCTAACTGAAACTAATTGACTCTTTTAATCTAATCGTTCGGTGAGACCGACTCACTGTTTATGATCTCCTGGTACATTAACACTGTTATCCTAACTGAAACTAATTGACTCCTTTAATCTAATCGTTCGGTGAAACCGTCTCACTGTTTATGTTCTCCTGGTACATTAACAACGTAATCCTAATTCTGAATATTTGAAACTAATAATAATAATATCCTGGGACATTTTTCACACACGGCCATCTGATCCCAAATTAAGCTTGTACAAAACTCGTGCTATGGAAACCAGACAACTGATATACTACATATACTACTTTTCTTTTGTAAATACATACTTATACAGAAAATTACACTCAGACTCAGGACAAACAGACATGTTCATGCACACAAATGTCTGTCCTGGGTGGGAATCGAAACCAAAACGTTCGGCGTGAAAAGGCAAGTATCTACCAACCGCGCTCAACGTCTAGTCAAAATTAACTCTTTTAATCTAATCGTTCGGTAAGACCGACTCACTGTTTATGATCTCCTAGTACATAAACACTGTAATCCTATCTTAAACTAATTTACCCTTTTAATCTAATCGTTCGGTGTGACCGACACACTGTTTATGATCTCCTGGTACATTAACACTGTAATCCTAACTGAAACTAATAAACTCTTTTAATCTAATCGTTCGGTGAGACCGAATCACTGTTTATGATCTCCTGGTACATTAACACTGTAATCATAACTGGAACTAATTGACTCTTTTAATCTAATCGTTCGGTGAGACCGTCTCACTGTTTATGATCTCCTGGTACATTAACATTGTAATAATAACTGAAACTAATTGACTCTTTTAATCTAATCGTTCGGTAAGACCGACACACTGTTTATGATCTCCTGGTACATTAACACTGTAATCCTAACTGGACCTAATTGACTCTTTTAATCTAATCGTTCGGTGAGACCGACTTATGTTTATGATCTCCTGGTACATTAACACTGTAATCCTAACTGGACCTAATTGACTCTTTTAATCTAATCGTTCGGTGAGACCGACTCACTGTTTATGATCTCCTGGTACATTAACACTGTAATCCTAACTGGAACTAATTGACTCTTTTAATCTAATCGTTCGGTGAGACCGACTCGCTGTTTATGATCTCCTGGTACATTAACACTGTAATCCTAACTGAAACTAATTGACTCTTTTAAACTAATCGTTCGGTGAGACCGACTCACTGTTTATGATCTCCTGGTACATTAACACTGTAATCCTAACTAAAACTAATTGACTCTTTTAACCTAATCGTTCGGTGAAACCGTCTCACTGTTTATGTTCTCCTGGTACATTAACAACGTAATCCTAATTCTAAATCTTTGAAACTAATAATAATAATATCCTGGGACATTTTTCACACACGGCCATCTGATCCCAAATTAAGCTTGTACAAAACTCGTGCTATGGAAACCTGACAACTGATATACTACATATACTACTTTTCTTTTGTAAATACATACTTATACATACATATTTATATAGAGATCATAAACAGTGAGTCGGTCTCACCGAACGATTAGATTAAAAGAGTCAATTAGTTCCAGTTAGGATTACAGTGTTAATGTACCAGGAGATCATAAACAGTGAGTCGGTCTCACCGAACGCGGATGGCATTAATCGAAATAAGATCAATGTTAAATATATTCGATTTGGCCCTCAGAACATCCGACGCCGACGATTCCGGCGACGAGTGCTACGGGAGTCTACCCCCGGAGCCTCGTTTCGGGAACGTCGAGTACAAACTGCAGCTGGTCTCGCCGTGCGAGCGACGCTTCCAGCACCTGGTGACGCAAGTGAATATTAAATATATAACATTATATATAACTTAAGTAGCTAACTGGGTAGGTATCACCCACTCATCAGATATTCTACCGCAAAACAGCAGTACTTGGTATTGTTGTGTTCCGGTTTGAAGGGTGAGTGAGACAGTATAATTACAGGCACAAGGGACATAACGTCTCAGTTCCCAAGGTTGGTGGCGCATTTGCGATGTAAGCGATGGTTAACATTTCTTACAATGCCTATGTCTATGGGCGTTAGTGACCACTTACCATCAGGTGGCCCATATGCTCGTCCGCTTTCCTATTCTATAAAAAAAAAATACCTTGGATATCACACAACGGTTATTAATTGATATAAAACAAACACTTTATTAGGAAAACATTTTCCTTGTTCGAAATATTTTATTAAATCACGAAAGTTTTAAAAATATGTTAATTTTGACTGTTAACGCTGATAAAACGCAACCACGAGCTACAGTGTGTGCTTTCATACAGACCCTGTGGTCTTGACAGCTCAACGCCACGAGGTAATTCATTTTATAACACGGATTAAAAAAAAACAATAGCGTTTTTATATGTCGTTTAAGCAGTATATATGTATATTCAATTTGAGCGTATAATACAAACAATTTTATTGAGGTTGTGCTCGTGAAATATATCGATGCGATGCTCGTAGTTCCACTCGGGGCCGATAGGTGGCGCCGTTTCGAGTGACGTACAACGTTAAGCGGCATGTCAAAAGCATAATAATACCATAGCACAAGCTTTGTACAAGCTTAATTTGGGATCAGATGGCCGTGTGTGAAAAATGTCCCAGGATATTATTATTATAATAATGCCCCGGATACACACGTGTGGAGCTGTTAGTTAGCGAATCGTTTAATTAAAATGAATTTTGATAGGCGATTGACATTCAGCGAGATAATTTTTTTTTTTTATAGAATAGGAAGGCGGACGAGCATATGGGCCACCCGATGGGAAGTGGTCATCGACGTCCATAGGCATTGGCATTGTAAGAAATGTTAATCTTGACTCGGAATCTAATAATATTATAAATTCATGAAGAATGTTAAATCATGTTGTCGTTAGAAAACTATAAATAGGATAACGAATAAATTAAAATAACATATATACATATAACGAAGCACTTTAGTTTATTAATGGACTCCGTATTTATTTGTTTCATTGTCGACGAGTCGATATTTTTTATCGAATATCGGGACTTTTTTTAGCCGATGCTTTCAGCACTTACATGATAAATAATTATAGGTTATGAATAATAAAAACTGGAAAATCATATTATCTTATTTATCTTATATTTATCATATCACATATTATCTTATTTATTTATTTGATAATTCTATCTCTGTCTAAACCTGTCTACGCTACAGTACGTACTCGGTTCGCAGCTGGCGGACACGCAGCAGAGCGTCGAGCTGCGGGTCGCGGTGATGGGGGCGAACGAGGCGGGCAAGTCGACGCTCATAAGCGTTCTCACTCAAGGTACGTTCGTTATTATCTTGTTGAAGTCGTGAGTTCTAGTAACTAAATTAAATATTGAATATTTAATTACAGGCACAAGGGACATAACATCTTAGTTCCCAAGGTTGGTGGCGCATTGGCGATGTAAGCGATGGTTAACATTTCTTGCAATGCCAATGTCTATGGGCGTTGGTGACCACTTACCATCAGGTGGCCCATATGCTATAAGAACAATCCCCCACCCACTTGCAAAGCCCGCGCAAACACCACTGCACTTTGATGTGCTTAATTAATGGGCACATTGTCAGGAGATCTGCTTTTATGGGATGAAGTATTGCTATGTATATCCATCAACCCGCATTGAAACTGCAATTTAGAGCTCCAAATCACAAGTGGAGGGGAGGGCTTAGCCCAGCAGAGGCGTTATTTTTTTATAATAAGTAAATAGAAAAGAAAAGTAAAAGTAAGTTGTACACTAGAAGTGAGATTTGGAAGCATGTAAAGACATTGTTTGCGCCTGAACTCTCTCTAATATTCACCCTGGGATTTTATGTAAATGTCTATGTCCCACGGCTGGGCTAATCCCTCCCTCTTCTCCCTTTATGAGGAGCTTATTCCAATACGCTGTTCCAATTTAGTGGTGCTAATCTGGGTTTTAACACGCTATCATTGGTAACGATTTACACATTCTATTCACTACCATCTCGGTTCTCAATAGGATTAAGAGTGTGTGGGAATAGAGACTGTCTGTGCTTGCACGCACACACGAGTACCATTATTAGTCCCGTGCAGTTGTCTAAACCGTTCGTATCCGTAACAGCCTGTGAATGTCCCACTGCTGGGCTAAAGGCGGGTTGGTGGAATACACATGTGGCAGAATTTCAGTGAAATAAGACACATGCAGGTTTCTTTACGATGTTTTCCTTCACCTTCAAGCAGAGATGAATTATAATCACAAATTAAGCACATGAAAATTCAGTGGTGCTTGCCCGGGTTTGAACTCACGATCATTGGTTAAGATTCAGGCGTTCTTACCACTGGGACATCTCGGCTACAAGTTGTCTAAACATCTTTATCTAGTTTTCATACTCATTTTTCAATTATATTAATCTTTGTAAAAGCTTCCGTTATTCTATTATCCAGTTGTATGATGGCGTATGTTACACCCCGTTAACGATAGATGGCGCTCATTCGAAATGTCACATTCCTGAATCGCGCTGTCTAGATATTCGCTACGGAGTATATATAGTGTAGAAGTGATTGTTCTTGTAATCTAATAAATTGTAGTTTCATTTACCTAATCCCAGGTATCAGTGTTGCAGAACTATCGATAGTTTGACCTCGAAAACTATTATCGACAGTACTTCCGAAAGTATCGTCTTGTGTCAATATTGTCGATATTATCGATAGTTACTATAGCTCTCTGTTCACAATACTATTGATAACTCGTTTGCCTGCCTCGTTGATCTAGTGGCTTGATATAAGACCGCAGACCCCGGAGCTCCTGGGTTCAATTCCCAGACCGCAGACCCCGGAGCTCCTGGGTTCAATTCCCAGGTCGGGCCAATAAAAAATTATTGGGTTTTTCTGTCAGAAAATTCTCAGTATCAGCCCGGAGTCTGGAAGTTGGAAGTGTGTACACTCCCGTGCCTCCGAAAGCACTTAAAGTCGTTGGTCCTGCGCCTGAACTCTTTCCGGTCGTTTCGGATCGCCGTCCCATCGGATTATGATAGTTAGGGAACAGAGAGTACACCTGTGTTTGCGCACACACTTGTGCACTATAATATCTCCTGCGTAGTTGGCTAATCTCTCTTGAGATTGGCCGCCGTGGCCGAAATCGGTCTGGAGGACATTATTATTATTAATACTATTGATAACAACAATCCATAGGTATTCATTCGATAGTAACGATTTAATAAAACTTCATTAATAATAGTGTTGTTACTGGGCCTACTACATTACTTATCTTGAGAAAGCAATAATAATATAATAATAATAATGATAACCCCACCGACGTATCTTTACGTTTCCGACGTGGTGCGGCTTGTGCGCTTCAATGATTCTTAGGGCTATGCCAATAGAGCTACTCATGTTGGATTGGCCTAAGATGAGAAGACAGACCAAGAGAGATACAACCCAAGCCAAGGTGGAACAGCGTACGCCGAGGGCTCCATGGCTAAGGGGGTGCTTAGTCGTTAGTATGCGAACTTTAGAGACAAGGGGACCTCTAATTTAATTTACCCTCATCACAGTGAATGCAGGGCTCTGCTGTGATTGACTTTTATGTCCCTAGCTACTCGTGGGAATAATATGATAACTAGGTCTAAAACTAAAAAATATATACAGGCGAACGTGCCATAGTTAGAAGAAGAGTCCACGCAGACTTCTAATTCATCCTCTAAATCTTTATTCCCATCAATACCCTCTTCATCGCCAATTTTGTATGCATCTTCACCAAATTCATCATCAACCGGTGCTCAACTGGCGGATGTGGCACAGGAGACAAATTTTGTCAGTGAACCTGTGCCCACCACCAGTGGCGTAAAAAAACGTAAAAAATGGAGTATGGAAATGAACAAGTTCATCCTACGTACCTACCTATATCTTACAAATTTAGAATCATACACAAATTCATATATTTCTTCACTACATATAAAATTTATAGATAAATGTCCACATATGGAAGTAAGCAGACAGAGAATTGGTGACCAACGTAGAGCTATTATACAAAAGAAATTATTATCACAAGAAACCATTGATCAGATTTACGATGAAGCTAAAACCGAATTGCAAGTAATCCAAACTCAGATACAACAAAACGCCACAAATCTTAAAACATCCCTTAACACACTAACAGGAAAACGTATGAAATGGACAAATGAATGCAATGAAGCAATTATTAGGATTTATTTCAAAATAACACAATTAGAGACTAATAAGACCGCTTATAGAAAACGTTTGTATGAAGAGTTTATAAACTTATACCCAGAGTTTACACACATTACAGAGCAAAGATTAGCGGATCAACGAAGGGCAATAATAAATAATAAATATATTAAACAAGATAGATTAACACTGATTAAACAACAAGTAGCAGATGAATTACATTATACACACACACTAACGGAAGACACAGATAATGTACATTTACAAACAACAGAACAAAGTAATATTACACACTACGATGCATTCAAATCTAATTCAGAAACAAACTCACAAGCTAGGAAAATGCAAAACACTACAGTTACATGCACTGATTCCGTTACATCAACCCCTATCGATGAACAAAACGTACAAAGTATCACCCACGATCATGATGTGACCTTAGAAGTAAACACTGAAATAGAGAACACATTCGTTCATGCTCTAGAACATTTTTGTGATACTGAACCAACTAGCAGACCATACATTCCTAATCAAAGAACTTCTAAAAAGTTTTCATTAATAATGAAATACATAGATACAATGATACTGACAAAATTTGTAAACACTGATACTGATTTTATCACTCTACAGACAATAATTTACTGTGCAGCATGGACAGCAGCTAAATGTAATGGGGCAAGAATGACATTCTTAACACAAAACAACCATCAAAACAAATCATACAGAAAACCTAGCTGGCAAAGAAGATTAGAAAATATAATAATGAAGTTGCGAGTCAATATAGGCAGGTTAACACAATTTATTAAAGGAAATAGAAACCGAAAAGTAGTAGCTGCAGTAGAACTCATAAAGACACAATATCAATCACACGCACAATATGAAAATACAAACACGCATATAGAACACTTCTTAGATACCTTAAAACAGAAACTCAATGCAGCAGCTAGTAGACTTAAGAGATATTTGACGTGTACTGCCCGTAAAATAGAAAACAAAACATTTGCTAACAATGAAAAAATCTTCTATAGAATTTATTATCTAACTGCAAAGATAATGAGCAAAATCTAGAAATACCTCCCCCTGAAATATTTCGACAATTCTGGGCTAAGACATGGGAAAACCCCATAGAACATAATGAACATGCAGACTGGGTTAACGAAATAACTACACATATTCCAGAGATGGAGTTCAACTTCATACCATAGAAACATTTATAGATGTCATCAAACGAATGCACGTTTTAAAGAAATTTAGTAGCACACACTCATACATACATAAGTACTTAAATACATTCATTCAATCACCACATTTACTATCGAAATATATAACTCATGGAATCACATACTTAGTACCTAAAGATAAACAGGATAACACAAATCCAGATAAATACCGACCAATTACTTGCTTACAAACCATATATAAAATTTTATCAGCTTGCATAAGTGAAGAAATATACAAACATTTAACTAAACATAATATATTAGCCGAACAGCAAAAGGGGTGTAGAAAAAATAGCCAAGGTTGTAAGGAGCAGCTTACTTTTGATGCAATCATTTTAAATAGTGCGGTAAAATCAAAAACAGATATCCATACTATGTTTATTGATTATCAAAAAGCTTTTGATTCAGTCCCGCATAGCTGGTTATTGTATGTCTTAAAATTGTATAAAATAAACCCTACCCTCATATCGTTTCTTAAAAATTCGATGCAAAACTGGCAAACTGTATTAAAAATAAAACAATCGTCCATGAAATCTCTAACTACTGAACTAATCCGTATCCAACGAGGAATTTTTCAAGGAAATGCTCTGAGCCCCCTCTGGTTTTGCTTGGCCTTAAATCCTCTTTCACTCTTGTTAAATAAAACCAATACAGGATTCACACTTTACGGTATTAACACCCAATATAACTTATCACACCTCATGTACATGGACGATATAAAACTCTACTCCACTGACAAAAACACGCTGCTTGAGTTAGCAAGCATTACGAAACAGTTCTCAAAAGATATTCATATGAAATTCGGAGTTGACAAGTGCAAAATTCTGTCAATCTCGAAAGGAAAAATCCTTAATAATAGCTACACACTCGAAACTGGTGAACAAATTGAACCAATGGATGAACTAAGCACACATAAATACCTTGGTTTTAAACAATCTAGGCAAATACTACAAACTACGACAAAACAAGAACTGCTTACAAAATTCTCGCACCGATTAAATCTCGTATTAAAGACACACCTTAACTCTAAAAACACAATAAAAGCTATTAACACATTTGCCATACCCTTACTTACGTACTCTTTCGGAATAATACAATGGTCAAAAAGTGACATAAAAAAATTGCAGCAAACTATAAGCACTCACTGCACTAAATATAGGAAACATCATCCAAAATCTTGTATTCAAAGGCTCACACTACCACGCAAAGAAGGAGGAAGGGGAATAACAGACATACACAATTTACACAATAAGCAGATACTCTCACTCAGAGCATACTTCCATGATAAATCCGAACGCTCACCTCTACATAGACACGCAACAGAAATAGACAAAAAGCTTACACCATTAAACCTACATGACAAAAACACTCAAGTAAACGAACATATCATAAGTAAACAACAACAAATGTTGGCATGGACTGAAAAAACACTGCATGGGAGGCACCGAGCCTATTTGAACCAACCCCACGTCGACAAAGAGAAGTCGAACGAATGGCTCAAACGAGGTGAACTGTTCCCTGAGACCGAAGGTTTTTTGCTCGCCATTCAAGACCAAATAATAGAAACTCGTAACTATAGGAAGTACATAATGAAGGATAATAATCAACCTACTGACTTATGTAGACAATGTAACGCAGCCTCTGAAACTATTCAGCACATAACGGGGGCTTGCAACTCTCTCGCACAGACCGATTATAAGCATCGACATGATCTAGTGGCTGCAATCATACATCAACATTTAGCATACAAATATAAACTTATAACAGAAATGAATCCATATTACAAATATAAACTGGAAAGTGTATTAGACACTAGAAACCACAAAATCTACTGGGATAGAACAATAATAACTGACAAAACTATCTGTTATAATAGACCAGATATTACCGTTCATGATAAAATCAATAGAATCGTTTATCTTATCGATATAGCCGTTCCTAATTCACATAACATACAAACCAAAATATCTGAAAAGTTAAGTAAATATCAAGATCTCGCCATAGAAATTAAAACGCAATGAAAAGCACAAACAGTACACATAGTCCCAATAGTCCTATCATCCACAGGTATCGTGCCAAAATCCTTGACACAAAGTCTGAACACCTTACAAATGCCAGCGTATATCCTCCATATACTTCAAAAAGCCATAATCCTTAACACCTGCCGTATCACCCGAAAGTTTATATCATCATCCACTTTATCATCAACGTTTTTAATATAAGCAACACTCCTTAACGCTTGGCTGCAGCCCGCGTTTTCGGTTTAAGCTCTTCGAAAGAAGAGAAACTTTAAAAGTTAAATAGAAATAATAATAATAATAATATTGGACATTATTCACACACGGTCATCTGATCCCAAATTAAGCAGAGCTTGTGTTATGGAAACCAGACAACAGATATACTACATATACTACTTTTCTTTTGTAAATACTTACTTATATAGATAATTACACCCAGACTCAGGACAAACAGACATGTTCATGCACACAAATGTCTGTCCTGGGTGGGAATCGAACTCACGACCTTTGGCATGAAAGGCAAGTAACTACCAACCACGCCAAACGTCTCGTCAAAATTAACTCTTTTAAACTAATCGTTCGGTGAGACCGACTCACTGCTTATGATCTCCTGGTACATTAACACTGTAATCCTAACTGAAACTAATTGACTCTTTTAATCTAATCGTTCGGTGAGACCGACTCACTGTTTATGATCTCCTGATACATTAACACTGTAATCCTAACTGGAACTAATTGACTCTTTTATTCTAATCGTTCGGTGAGACCGACTCACTGTTTATGATCTCCTGGTACATTAACACTGTAATCCTAACTGAAACTAATTGACTCTTTTAATCTAATCGTTCGGTGAGACCGACTCACTGTTTATGATATCCTGGTACATTAACACTGTAATCCTAACTGAAACTAATTGACTCTTTTAATCTAATCGTTCGGTGAGACCGACTGACTGTTTATGTTCTCCTGGTACATAAACAACGTAATCCTAATTCTAAATCTTTGAAACTAATAATAATAACATCCTGGGACATTTTTCACACACGGCAATCTGATCCCAAATTAAGCTTGTACAAAACTCGTGCTATGGAAACCAGACAACTGATATACTACATATACTACTTTTCTTATGTAAATACATATTTATACAGAAAATTACACCCAGACTCAGGACAAACAGACATGTTCATGCACACAAATGCAAACACTGTAATCCTAACTGAAACTAAATGACTCTTTTAATCTAATCGTTCGGTGAGACCGACTTACTGTTTATGATCTTTTAATCTAATCGTTCGGTGAGACCGACTCACTGTTTATGATCTCCTGGTACATTAACACTGTAATCCTAACTTTTTTTTTTTTTTATATGTCCGGGATGGCAAATGACTCTACTCCACCTAATGGTAAGTGGTAGTAGAGTCCAAACGCGACGACGGCCAGTACAGTCGGGAAGAATGTTCTGAACTAGCCGTCACCACCTTGCCGGCCCGCAAGATGCCTCTTCACGCCTCGTTTGAAGGAACCCGGGTTGTAAGAGGAGGGGAACACGTGAGCTGGTAAGGAATTCCATTTTTTGGTAGTGCGACAAAGAAAGGAGTTGCCAAATTTCTTTGTGCGCGATCGAATTGATGTCACAGTTAGGCGGTGACATCGAGAACCAGCTCGCGTGGACTTAAGAAGGAAGGGGGAAGCAGGAATTAGAGAGAATAATTCCTCAGAGCACTCGCCGTGATACAGTCGATAGAAAGCGCTCAGTGCTGCTATCTCGCGACGCAATTGTAAAGGTTCAAGGGTGTTTGTGTCCTTTACGTCGCCAATAATGCGTACTGCACGTCGCTGCAACCGGTCCAAGGCCTCCAGTAGGTACTTAGCGGAGCCATCCCAAAGGTGCGAGCAATATTCAACGCAAGATCGTACCTGTGTTTTGTATAACAGGCACAGTTGTTGTGGCGTGAAAAAACGCCGCACCGTGTTCAGAACCCCGAGTTTTCGTGAAGCTGTTTTTATAATAGCCTCGATGTAATTATATGCCCTTGGACTAAGGTCGCAACGAACGTCCATCCCCAGCATGGCAATTTTGCTTTGTATCATCAGCGGTATGCCACAGAGGGAGGGATGAGGGTAAAATGGTGACTTTTTCGCTGTGAGAGCGCATACCTGTGTTTTCTTGGCATTAAACTCAACAAGATTATCAGAACCCCATTTGGCAATGAACTCTAACGTCCTATCGAGTTCAATGACAAGATTCTCCCGCCTCTCCTCAGTTTCCGCCCGCCCAGCCACTGCGCGTCCGTGGTATCCACCATGCACTGTACTATCATCTGCATAGCAATGTATGTTCCCAAGGGAGAGCATATCATTGATATGCAAAAGAAAGAGTGTGGGAGATAGCACAGATCCCTGGGGGACCCCAGCATTCACTACATAGAATTGTGAAGCGCAACCATCTACTAAAACACGAAGGCTACGCTTGTGTAGGAAGCTGGCAATCCAGGTGCATAGCTGAGCAGGCAGACCATATGCCGGTAGCTTGGAGAGAAGACTTCTGTGCCAGACCCTGTCGAAAGCCTTGGAGATATCGAGGCTGACAGCCAACGATTCTCCATGCTTGTCGATAGCTTCACCCCAGAGGTGCGTTACGTACGCTAGAAGATCACCTGTGGACCGTTTTGGTCGAAACCCGTACTGACGATCATTAATTAGACAGTGATCTTCTAGGTAATGGATCAGTTGGTTGTTTAGAATCCGATCAACAACCTTACAAAGTACTGAGGTGATAGCTATTGGTCGATAATTTGCCGGGTCAGACCGATCCCCTTTTTTGGGAACCGCTTGCACATTAGCTCTTCTCCAAGCCTCCGGCACACATCCCGAAGAAAGAGTAAGTAGGAACAGGCGCGTTAACACAGTAGACAGCTCCGCCGCGCACTTCTTCAGCACAATGGCTGGTATTCCATCAGGACCGCTAGCTTTCCGTATATCAAGTGATTGCAGCTCCGCACGCACATCACGTTGCCTGATTTTGATGTCAGGCATCGTGTGGCCACATGAAGGTATTGTTGGTGGCTGCGCACTACAATCATCGATCACAGAGTTGTCGGCAAAGAGTTTAGCCAGGAGGTCGGCTTTCTCCTGCGCACTGTGAGCTAGCGATCCGTCCGGATTTCTGAGCGGTGGCAGCGAAGGTTGGCAGAAATTGTTTTGCACAGACTTGGTCAGACGCCAGAAGCTACGGGAGCCCCTAGGATGCGAAATAAGGTCATGACCAATCTGTACAATGCGCTGTGCATCCGCTCTCGTGTATGCCTTCCTACAGGACTTGGAATTTTTATTGTAGTTTGCTTTCAGTGAGTCAATGTTAGATGCCCCGCTAATACAGCCGTTGATCCACGTGCGATATGCCGCCTGCTTAGATGATACAGCGTCGGCACATTCACGAGTGAACCAACGGTTACGCGTACCCCTATTGATGAGATCTGAGGTAGGAATGTAGTATTCCATTCCTAACATGATCTCATCAGCAACAGCAGTGGCACTAGCTGTCGGGTCATTCCCACTGAAGCAACGTTCCTTCCAAGGGACTGACGCATAGTAATCGCGCATACCGTCCCAATCTGCCGACTTATAGTGCCAAACGCGACGTTTGCATACCGCTGATGGCGGCAGCTTGGCCTGTGGCACTTTGGTAGATATAAGGCCGTGATCCGAAGAACCAAGTGGAGCTTGAACCACAACCTGATATTCCGTGTGATGAGTGACTCTTTTAATCTAATTGTTCGGTGAAACCGTCTCACTGTTTATGTTCTCCTGGTACATTAACAACGTAATCCTAATTCTATAAAATTTAAATTTAAAATGGGGTCATGATTATGCTTAAAAATATATAATATTTTAATAAATTTAAATAACACAATACGAATTTGAAAATGGGGTCTTTTCAAAATAACAGAATATGACATAACAGAGCATTTTTTAATATTCTTGAGGATGGTTATCACACAAATGCTATTTCTGATGTTAGGTCTGCTATTCTTTTAATAATTATTGTATTTATTATTTAGCTTATTATTTAGCTTAGCAGTATGTTTTTCCATTCATGTTGCCGCAGAGTCTTAAACACAGGCCATTCCTTATATATTCAAAATGGCGCCTAATAAGAATAAAATATAATATTCAAGCAGTGATGAATCGCTTGAATTTTGTAAAAAATTACCAAAATAGTAATATATAATTTTGTTTTGGTACATATTGACATTATGGTAAGTTCGTTTAATCATTAATTAAATCATATAATCGACTAAATGGGTACAATGATATTTATGATATTACTAATGTATGGAATTCGATTAACGCTACAAGATTTACTATTGGGTTTCTTTCTTCGGTTCAGTTCTTCTAGGTAGAATCTGCATATATCCACAACTAGTAGCTTTAAACCTTTGTGAAATAATTCGAATGTACTTATAAGTCTACTTGATTAATTATCACCAACTCAGCAAGCGCGCATTGTCGTGAAACTTTCTTATGAACGCGGGTTGACACAATAATTGCCAATTTATTTTTTACAAAGTGTAGCTTAAATTATAAAGATTTTAAATAAAAAATCCAACATACTTTAATTATTTTTATTATAGTCTAATGATGTGCTAAAAAATGTTTTAATTTTTTTTTTTAATATTGAATGACTGATTTAAAATTTTTTTTAATCTTTGCTAATATATAATATTTTTCTAAGTCAGTAAAAAACATTGTTTTATTTTTTTTAAGTCACAATCACACGTTTTATTCAAAGCATAATTAAATAAAAAGATTAATTTAGTCTAATTACACCCTAAAATTTTCATAAATCGATGACACGAAGCTAACTTTTATTAAAAATGGCCGTTTACTCTGACAAAATTAAAAAATTAAAGAAACACACGTTTCAAATTAATAATCTAAGCGAACTGCCACAGATAATACACAATTAATTATTTTACACCATCATTTCATCGCTTACCATTACTTTATCAAATTAAATTAATTCGGATTAATTAATACTTTGAGGCAAAGAGATCTAATAAAATACGTACTTAAAATTTATGCAATAAGGACTATTATTGTATAAACAATAAGATATGTAAGAAAATTTTAAAGTCGTTAAGAAGAAGATAAAAGTTAAAATGAATCTTAGTGGAATATATATATAATACAAATTTGATGATAAATATAGAGTAAATGTAAAAAATACACTTATAAATATACATTTTTTTAGTAGGATTACTTTTTAGGTATTTTTAGTTCATACAAATTATAAATTAAAATATTTACTTACAATTGTTTTTACAGATGAAAAACGAAACAGCAAATTATTTAATTAATTTTGTTCCCATAAATATTTCTGAATTTCAAAATGGTGTCACTTAAAAATGTCTTACGTTTTTGTTACATAAATACGTATATTTAACTTAAAATAGCAAGTCATATCAGCTTACAGGAACTAGAAAAATCATTTAGATTTAATGTACAAAATTTAAATACTTCGACAAAAGATATGTATACAACAATACAATAATATGAATCGCGCCAAAATTGAAATTTAAAATGGCGTCATGATTATGTTTAAAAATATTTAATATTTTAATAAATTTAAATAACACAATACGAATTTGAAAATAGGGTCTTTTCAAAATAACAGAATATGACATAACAGAGCATTTTTTAATATTCTTGAGGATGGTTATCACTCAAATGCTATTTCTGATGTTAGGTCTGCTATTCTTTTCATAATTATTGTTATTTAGCTTAGCGGTATTTTTTTCCATTCATGTTGCCGCAGAGTCTTAAACACAGGCCATTCCTTATATATTCAAAATGGCGCCTAATAAGAATAAAATATAATTTTCAAGCAGTGATGAATCGCTTGAATTTGTAAAAATTTACCAAAATAGTAATATATAATTTTGTTTTGGTACATATTCAAATTTAGTATTGCATAAGTTAGGTAATAGACGAAATTTCATTTATATTTATAACTGATCAGAATATGATTGACGGGAATAGTTCGTGCTTATAATGCCTGAAGTTCTCAAAAAAATATGACCGAGTTATTACAACTTGTACCTAAATACCTGGATGTTTATTTTTTAATTTATATATAATTACCATTATTTTATGCTGCAATTTTTTTAAATTTGTTATGTGTAATATAATAATCAGGTTAGTAAAGGTTTGAATATGTTTTTTTATTAAAAAAAATAACTTTTAACGCGACACGTTTTCTTAGACCAAAAACGTAAATGATACTAATTATCTTTGTTTAAAAAAAAATCTTATTCAACCATTAATTGCTTTTATTAAATTATGTTTAATATTATTGTAGTTTAATTAATATCGATGCCACCTATAGCTATAAAAATATTAATTAATACAAAGTATAAAAAGTCAATGTCATATCGTCTAAAGTAAAATCGGCATTAAATAATCCGATCATTGATAGTTAGATATCGTAATGTTATATAAATATGTATCATTAACTTAAAATTGCAATTTATAAACAGGAACTGGATATATCATTTAATGTACAAAGTTTAAATACAAAAATATGAAAGCTAATTTTGGTTTACCTCTTGAGGTAGTGATTATATTAATGGCGCCAAAATTGTGTGTAAAATGCTAAGCATGTTTTTTTTTAAATAAATACAAAAAATATTTTACCGTACAACATTATTGTTTTAAATTTATAATCAATTGTTATTGGAGTCTTACATATCAGCGCGGCTTAATGCAAAAGTAACATCGGCATTGTAAGAGCTACCATTAACAAAAAAAAAAAAAAAATACAAACCTAAAGATTTGTTCCTTGGGGCGTGATTATCATTTTAAAAACAGTTACGTTATATATGTATGCATATAAATATGTTATTTCATTTAAATAGAAAATAACTAGTGTGTTAAAACCACAAGAGTAGACAAAGGCAAATTAACAACTGACATTGAATTGGCGCGATATCATTGGTCGAGATTTTGAATTATCTGTGATATTCATTATGGATTTGCGAAAAAATTGCGTTTTATTCGGGAAAGTAGTTAAGCTGAGCTGTTAGCGAATATCACGGGATATGGAAATATAAAGTTAGTTTATATTTACTCCTACGATTGGAATATACTAAATATACATTTCAACTAATTGTAAAAAGTGTATTAAATACAATATTAACACGTAAATAGTGCTATTTTGATTTTAAATAAGAATATTTAATTTAAATCTCAGTTTATTTGAAATTTTAAGTCAACTAACTTCTAAATAAGTTATTATTGTAACAATTTAACATACGATAAGATTATCATGGTCCTGTCACCGTGGCGTCACGGAAGGGTAGATAGGCAAACATGGTATAACTAAGAATTTAATGTTTTTGAATGTACATATTTTCAAATATAAAGACTTATAACCTTTTACTGTTGCGATTTCTGTTTCTCTTTTTTAATTTCGAATAGGAAGGCTAATGTAAGTTTGGTGGTAATTCTCCACCGCGTCATTGGCGTTTTACCAAATATTAACCATCATTTATATTGTCAATGTGCCACCAACATTGGGAACCAAGATGTAATATCCATTGTGTATGTACGTTATTTCATAAACCTAGTTATATAATTATTTAATATTAACTTTAAATTGGATGTATGTGTGTACATACATAAGAAGCCATTAGTTCCATATTATATTTTCATATATATATATATATATATATATAAGCCTTTATATATTGCAATATTATTTATACTTAATCATAGACGTTTTGCATGTATGTTATAAACGTAATAAAAACTCTGACACTGATTAATTAACTGACTGAATAAAAATGAGTGATGAGTGAAAATTTGCTCGATCACATACGATGGTTTATTAAAAATTTGTCCCCTAGTGTTAAATATATGAAAGTTTATATGGATGGTCCACATTTTTTTATACAGTGTTGCCAACTTGGGGGTTTTCCCCCTAAATAGGGCTATGTCAGATGAAATCAAATAGGATATTTTCAGGTCAGACATTTTTTAGGAGGAACATTTTTTTAAAGAAATTCTCTCCGGGGATTAACTCTTTAGCTTCATTTAATTGAGTATATTTCAAGTTTACTTATGCTACTTGCAGTACTTGATTTGCTTTTTTTTAACATCATTTTATAAATGTATTTTGTATTTGTTTCAATTCATCCGTCAGGAGGATGCTTCTAAGAGGCTGGCAACACTGTTTTTATGTAACATAAAAATACCATCATCGTTTGTCGTTTTTTGTAATTTAATCCGCAAGGCGAAACGCCTCCGCTTTCATGAAGCGCAATCATGAAGTGAACACGAAAGTGAAAGTCAGTGGAGCTAGCGATCTCGAATACCAACACTGAGCTGACTGACTGATATACTTTATTGGCTCAACAATTCAACTGTAATTAGAAGTTATCGTTGGGTTCGTTGAGCGGTACCTGGTCCCCAGCCCCGCCGTGAACAGCAGCCGGCGGCCCCGCATGAGGTACTCCGGACAGCGGGCGAACCTGAACAGCACGGAGGCCCCCTCGCCCGCCCTCAGCACGTTGTTCGGAGACATTATACCCTAAAGCGAAAAATATACCCGTGGTCAGCAATGAGATGAGCAACCCGATGGTAAGTGGTCATCACCGCCCATAGACATTGACACCGCAATAAATATTAACCATCGCTTACATCACCAATGCGTCACCAACCTTGGGAACTAAGATGTTATGTCCCTCGTGCCTGCAGTTACACTGTTTTACTCACCAACAACAATGCTATTGCTGTTTGGCGGCAGAATATATTATGAGTGTGTGGTAACTGGTGGTAAGGGCATTGTGCAAACCCGCCTGGGTAGGTACCACCCACTCATCAGATATTCTACCGCTAAACAGGAATATAACTTAAAAAATAAATATCATTATCATACTTAAGTATTTTACGCAACACCACCAACTATACCAAATTTAAACTATTTAATTCCACTCCGCAAAGTGAGTTTGATGTATGTATTCGTTACCTCGATAATGGCCGTCTGACGCACGTTCCCGACATGCACAGAGCACTGGAACCCTGGGTAGATGGCCGTGGAGTGTCTCAGGACATGCACGGATGCCTGTTATATTCAATCAAATTTAATTCATGACCGCATTACATATTATATTGCAAAGTCTGTGCAAATATTGCTAGCATATAAAAAAACAGCCGAGATGTTCCAGGCACCACTGAATTTTCATGTGCTTAATTTGTGATTATAATTCATCTCGTACTTTACGATGAAGGAAAACATCGTTAGGAAACCTGCATGTGTCTAATTTCACTGAAATTCTGCCACATGTGTATTTTTTTTTTTTTATATTCGCCGGGAGGGCAAATGACTCTACTCCACCTGATGGTAAGTGGTAGTAGAGTCCAAACGCGACGACGGCCAGTACAGTCGGGAAGAATGTTCTGAACTAGCCGTCACCACCTTGCCGGCCCGCAAGATGCCTCTTCACGCCTCGTTTGAAGGGTTGCCTCTTACAACCCGGGTTGGGTTGTAAGAGGAGGGGAACACGTGAGCTGGTAAGGAATTCCATTTTTTGGAAGTGCGACAAAGAAAGGAGTTGCCAAATTTCTTTGTTCGCGATGGAATTGATGTCACAGTTAGGCGGTGACATCGAGAACCAGCTCGCGTGGACTTAAGCAGGAAGGGGGAAGCAGGAATTAGAGAGAATAATTCCTCAGAGCACTCGCCGTGATACAGTCGATAGAATGCGCTCAGTGCTGCTATCTCACGACGCAATTGTAAAGGTTCAAGGGTGTTTGTGACCTTTACGTTGCCAATAATGCGTACGGCACGTCGCTGCAACCGGTCCAAGGCCTCAAGTAGGTACTTAGCGGAGCCATCCCAAAGGTGCGAGCAATATTCCACGCAAGACCGTAGCTGTGTTTTGTACAGCAGGCACAGTTGTTGTGGCGTGAAAAAGCGCCGCACCTTGTTCAGAACTCCGAGTTTCCGTGAAGCTGTTTTTATAACAGCCTCGATGTAATCCCTTGGACTAAGGTCGCAGCGAACGTCAATCCCCAGCATGGCGATTTTGCTTTGCATCACCAGCGGAGTACCACAGAGGGAGGGAAGAGGGGAAAATGTTGACTTTTTCGCCGTGAGAGCGCATACCTGTGTTTTCTTGGCATTAAACTCAACAAGATTATCAGAGCCCCATTTGGCAATGAGCTCTAACGTCCTATCGAGTTCAATGACAAGATTCTCCCGCCTCTCCTCAGTTTCCGCCCGCCCAGCCACTGCGCGTCCGTGGTATCCACCATGCACTGTACTATCATCTGCATAGCAATGTATGTTCCCAAGGGAGAGCATATCATTGATATGCAAAAGAAAGAGTGTGGGAGATAGCAGAGATCCCTGGGGGACCCCAGCATTCACTACATAGAATTGTGAAGCGCAACCATCTACTAAAACACGAAGGCTACGCTTGTGTAGGAAGCTGGCAATCCAGGTGCATAGCTGAGCAGGCAGACCATATGCCGGTAGCTTGGAGAGAAGACTTCTGTGCCAGACCCTGTCGAAAGCCTTGGAGATATCGACGCTGACAGCCAACGATTCTCCATGCTTGTCGATAGCTTCACCCCAGAGGTGCGTTACGTACGCTAGAAGATCACCTGTGGACCGTTTTGGTCGAAACCCGTACTGACGATCATTAATTAGACAGTGATCTTCTAGGTAATGGATCAGTTGGTTGTTTAAAATCCGTTCCATCACCTTACAAAGTACTGAGGTGATAGCTATTGGCCGATAATTTGCCGGGTCAGACCGATCCCCTTTTTTGGGAACCGCTTGCACATTAGCTCTTCTCCAAGCCTCCGGCACTCTTCCCGAAGAGAGAGAAAGTTGGATCAGGCGCGTTAACACAGGAGACAGCTCCGCTGCGCACTTCTTCAGCACTATGGCTGGTAATCCATCGGGACCGCTAGCTTTCCGTACATCAAGTGATTGCAGCTCCGCACGCACATCACGTTTCCTGATTTTGATGTCAGGCATCGTATGGCCACATGCAGGTATTGTAGGTGGCAGTGCACTACAATCATCGATGACGGAATTGTCGGCAAAGAGTTTAGCCAGGAGATCAGCTTGCTCTTGCGGACTGTGAGCTAGCGATCCGTCCGGATTTCTGAGCGGTGGCAGCGAAGGTTGGCAGAAATTGTTTTGCACAGACTTGGTCAGACGCCAGAAGCTACGGGAGCCCCTAGGATGCGAAACAAGGTCATGACCAATCTGTACAATGCGCTGTGCATCCGCTCTCGTGTATGCCTTTCTACAGGACTTGGAATTTTTATTATAGTTTGCTTTCAGTGAGTCAATGTTAGATGCCCCGCTAATACAGCCGTTGATCCACTTGCGATATGCCGCCTGCTTAGATGATACAGCATCGGCACATTCACGAGTGAACCAACGGTTACGCGTACTCCTACTGACGAGATCTGAGCTAGGAATGTAGTATTCCATTCCCAGCATGATCTCGCCAGCAACAGCAGCGGCACTAGCTGTCGGGTCATTCCCACTGAAGCAACGTTCCTTCCAAGGGACCGACGCATAGTAATCGCGCATACCGTCCCAATCCGCCGACTTATAGTGCCAAACGCGACGTTTGCATACCGCTAGTGGCGGCAGCTTGGCCTGTGGCACTCTGGTAGAAATAAGGCTGTGATCCGAAGAGCCAAGAGGAGCCTGAACCACAACCTGATATTCCACCGGGTGAGAAGTTAGCAGAAGGTCCAGTAGAGAAGGTGCTTGCCCATCAATGTTTGGGATCCTGGTGGGCTGATCAACCAGTTGGGTCAAGTCATGTGTGAGGGCAAAAGCATGAGCAGTCCTTCCAGCATGGTCAGTTTTGAGGGATTTCAACCAGGATTCGTGGTGAGCATTAAAATCCCCCAAAAACACCAATTCCGCGTTAGGAAATTGCTCTTGCGCAGCATTTGCCACCCGACTAAGATGGTCAAATAATCGGCTTGTCTCCAAGTCACCATTGTGGGATCTGTAGAGGGACACGTAGACTCGACTCTGATGAACCAGGTCCTTACGTACCACCAACATGGAGAAGGAGGGGTCCTCCAAGCAGCGCAGTCGGTGACAGCAAACATCCGTCCTGACGAACAAGCATACTCCGGCTTTCGCTTTGAAGGATTCTTCAAGCGTGTAGCCGGGATAATTAAGGTAGCTGGTATCGGCAGGACGGAGTATTTGTGTCTCCGTGAGAAACAACATTGCTGGCCGTGCTGTCTCGAGATGGTGGTGGACAGCGTTGAGGTTAGTGTGGAGTCCTCGGATGTTAGAGAACTCGACCTCAAACAGCGAGGGTATGGTGGGGGTGTGCACCGCTGTACGACCGTTATTTCTTTTTTGTTGCGCCATTTGGGAAAAATGAAATGGAAAAGAGACGTGAAGCGAGCGATGTATTGCCACGATAGGGATGGGCAAAGTGTGGAGGCGTGTTTCCCCAAGAGGTTGCCAAAAGGAAAAATACACTGACCCGCCGGACGGAAGGGCCCCCGAACCCCCCCGGAAGTGGCCGCCGGGATCCCACCTACCGGTCACCAACCGGCACGACGGTCCACCCCGAGATTATGCGTGGCCTGGTGGGGCAGCCTCACGAGCTGGTTAGGCACGCTCGGGCCCCTGTACTATGCCACGGGCGGCCAGCGGAACAGCCATTTCTTCGGGTCTCCCTGACCGGCAGGTCAATACAGTTTCCCCCGGCATTGGTTCAACAGCCGTCTCCAATTGGACCAACACCCATCGCGGCAATACTCGCTCGGGCTCTGGCTGTACACTGGCTGACCTCGAAACGCGGCTGCAAGCCACTTCACGAGTTTTTCACCATGCGTACGGTGGTAACAAGCCAGGCGGATGTTAGCATCCCGGACGGTTTTATATTATAACTGTATGTAGGTATTTTTATATTCGCAATAAATCAGTCACCATCTTGCTCCTGTGTTTGATTGACGTTCCACTGGCGACGAGTCGGTTACATACCACGCGTTTATTTAAAAAGTTACAAATTAGTGTTTCAATAATGCCTATTGGAAAATTAGAACCATTCGATGTGAATTCTAAGCAGTGGCCGGCGTATATTAGAAGAGTAAAACAATACATTGTGCTAAATGAGATTAAAGAGGAACTGCATGTACCGTTATTAATAACGGTTGTAGGAGAGGCTACCTATGCATTAATGTGCGATCTATGTTCGCCGGCACTTCCCGAAACGAAAAACTTCGATCAATTGGTAAAACTATTATCCGATCACCTAGAACCACAACGCTCAGAAATAGCCGAACGCCACGTGTTTCGGTTACGTAGACAACGCCCCGGCGAGCCTCTCATGGATTATCTTCACAACCTTAAACACCTGGCAACAACATGTAATTTTGGGAGTACGCTAGAAGAAAACCTACGAGATCAATTTGTGTCTGGATTGGTCAATGAAGTGATGCGGTCTAGAATATTCGCGGAGAGAAATATCAAATTTAAGGAGGCGGTGGAGTTGGCTCTGGCGCTGGAGGCTGCAGAGAAGCCCGCGGAGGTGAGCGGGGCGACGTCGGTCCCGACTACGGCCTCGTGTGCAGGCGGCGAGGGCACAGAAGCCCTGCATCAGGTGAGCGACCGGCGCGGCCCGGCGCGGCGGCCCTCGGCGGTGGCCGGCAGCGGCGCGCGCGCCCGCGGCCGGAGGGATGCGGACGAGGTGCGCTGTTGGAGATGTGGGAAGTCTCATAGTGCTAATAAGTGTCGTTATGCGCTATATAGTTGCGATAAATGTAAAAAAAAAGGGCATTTAAAAGTTATGTGTGAGGAAGTGCGGAATCGTGCATTTGGGCGCAATAGCTATAATAATTATGTTGTAGACGCGAGTGCCTCCGAGGATGAGGACTTCTTCAATATCGAATTGGCGGCTAAAGGTAATGGACCCTATTTTATCAAAGTGATAATCGACGGTCATGTATTAGAATGTGAAATAGACACGGGGAGTCGTATCTCTGCCATTAGTGATCAACTTTTTAATAAATTATTCCCTAATAAAAAAATTAATACAGATAATCTCATTCTACGTTGTTATTCCGGGACTCAAATTAAGTCCCTTGGTTATATTAATGTAAATGTTACTCTTAACGAAATTAAGGCGGAAAATCTAGCTTTATACGTCATAGAAAATGGGTCGCGCCCTTTAGTGGGCTGTGATTGGATGCGCGCTTTGAATAAAAAAAAAATAACGTTAAAAGAAATTGTAGAAGATAATTTTATAGACTGTTTAATAAACGAATTTACTGAAGTGTTTACAGATAAGTTAGGTACGTGTAAGAAAACAATTCAATTGCATCTCACGGATAAGGAACCGGTTTATGTAAGGGCACGCCCCGTTCCCCTCGCGCTGCGCGGCCGCGTCGAGAACGAGCTCGAGCGCCTCGAGCGCGAGGGTTATACCTACCGCGTGGACCACTCGGAGTACGGAACTCCGATCGTCCCCGTGGTGAAGGAATGCGGCGAAATACGTATTTGCGGGGACTATAAAATTACGATAAACCCGAAATTAAAACGTGATTATTACCCTTTGCCTCGTATAGAGGAATTGTTTGCAGCATTGAGTGGGGGTGAGGAGTTTTCAAAAATTGACTTGAAACACTCATATCAACAAGTCCTTTTATCAGAGGAATCTCAACCTTATACCGCGATCACTACTCATATCGGCACCTTCGTATATCGCCGCACACCTTTCGGGTTATCATGTATACCGGAAAAATTTCAAAAAATTATGGAAGAGACGCTCCGAGGGGTTCCCGGTACGGTAGTGTTTTTAGATGATATATGTGTGACAGGTTCTAATAGACAAATACATATGAGTAATTTACGAGCTGTGCTGGAACGGTTACGGTCTATGGGTTTCACGGTAAAATTAAACAAATGTAGTTTCTTGAAATTTAACGTCAAATATTTAGGCTTTATTATAGATAGATTAGGCTTGCACCCCGATAATAAAAAAATATCAGCTATATGCGATGCGCCACGACCGGAAAATGTTACTCAGTTAAAGAGTTTTTTAGGAATGCTAAACTATTATGGTAAATTCATTCAAAATCTTAGTATAATTTTACATCCCTTACATAGTTTACTAAAAAAAAATGTTGAATGGAATTGGAACGCGGATTGTGAAGCGGCTTTTTCTAAGGCTAAGAGTGTATTGACAGGGGATAAGGTGCTGGCACACTACGAAGAGGGCCGGCCGTTGGTGTTGTCGGTGGATAGCAGCGCGAACGGGCTGGGCGCCGTTCTCGCGCACCGCTACCCGGACGGCAGCGAGCGCCCCGTGAGCTGTGTGTCGCGCACGCTTAATAGTGCAGAAATTAATTATAGCCAACTTGATAAAGAAGCGTTAGCTATCTTTTTTGGGATTATTAAACATCATCAATATCTTTTCGGTAGACGATTTGTACTACGAACGGATCATCAACCGTTAAGTTACATTTTTAGTCCAAAATGCGGTATCCCTCAAACGGCTGCAAGTCGCTTGCAGCGCTGGGCGGCGCGGCTATCGGCTTACGAATTTTCGGTAGAATTTGTGCGTTCGTGCGAGAACAGTCCGGCCGATGCGTTATCCCGCTTACCCCTGCCGTGCGAACACCGATCATCATCGCCTGCGCCGTTAAGTTATATCAATATAATAGACGATAACTTACCCATTAATTTTAAAGATATTAGTCGCGAAACAAAGAAAGATCCATTATTAAGTAAGATCGTTGGTTATGTGTTGTTTGGATGGCCGTCTTATACGAAATGCGAGGAAGAAAAAGCTTATTTTAGTAGGAAAAACGAAATTGTTTTAGAATTAGGTTGTTTAATTTATAAATATAGAATCATAGTACCGCCACAATTACGTAAAAAGATCTTGAAAGAAATACACGAAGGTCATCTTGGTATAAATAAAATGAAAAATGTATCAAGAAGTTATATCTATTGGCCTAATATTGATAGGGATATAGAAAATTTGTGTCGGAATTGCGAAGCGTGTCGCATGGTTCGAGACGCACCCCCGCGGGCTACTTTGCATCCGTGGGAATTTCCTCTTCATCCGTGGCAACGCTTACATGCGGACTTCGCTGAATGTGCAGGAAAAAAATATTTAATATTAATCGACGCGCACTCCAAGTGGCTGGAAGTTGTATGTATGTTACGAACGGACGCAGATTCGACCATTTCCGTTTTAAGAACTATTTTTGCGAGATTCGGGCTTCCATCGCAACTAGTTACGGATAACGGTCCCCCTTTCAGTTCTTTAGATTTTAATAATTATTGTATTTTAAACTGTATAAAGCATATATCAACGGCACCATACAGACCTCAAGGTAACGGCGCGGCTGAGAATGCCGTAAAAACCGTAAAAAAAGTCATAAAACCTGCAGTATACTTAAAAGAGGATGTGTCTTTGTCCCTATTGAAATTTCTTTTTCAGTATCGAAACTGTGAAAATGCTACTACGGGAGTTTCTCCGGCCGTCGCGTTCTTAGGACGTCGCTTACGAGGACGTCTGGACGCGTTACGCCCGAACGTGTCAAAGGTCGTGGAGTCGGTGCAAGATAGGCAGGTTGCTAATAAAATGGGGTCAACACGTCAAATTAAAGTAGGTGATGACGTTATGGTACGCGATTATACTAAGAACGGAACTAAGTGGACAGGGGGAACTGTAACAGGTCAATCGGGTCCAGTGTCGTATAAAGTAGACGTGGGAGATGGAGTAACGTGGCGTAGACATCACGATCAAGTGATTAACCTAAATAAAAAAGATCGGTTTTCTTTATCGCGGACTAATCAGCACGGCTCGGTAATTAACAAAAGGAAAAATGAGATCGAAAATGTTAACGGTTAATTAATAAGAATATAAACTTTACTGTTATAGCTATACTTTAAGTGTTTAAGTAATTTAAAAAGGGGGAAAATGGACGGTTTTATATTATAACTGTATGTAGGTATTTTTATATTCGCAATAAATCAGTCACCATCTTGCTCCTGTGTTTGATTGACGTTCCACATCCTACCACCAGATGAGCAGATGGTCGCTCAGATATCCCTTAGTCGCCTCTTACGATACCCATGGGAAAGAGAGGGGCAGTGAAATGTATTCTTTCTCCGTCACTGCACGGATAAAAAAAGTGTATTCCATCAAACCGCACTGGAGCAGCGTGGTGGAATAAGCTCCAAGCCTTCTGCTCAAAAAAGGGTGAGGAGGCCTTTAGCCCAGCAGTAGGACATTCACATGCTGTTACGGATAAAAAAAACACACACCCACAATGTGCTGTGCAAACACATACAAATCTATAGTCGATTCCAATAGCAAGTAGAGTATATAAGCAAGTTTGACTTTGAAATTTGGTCGAAATCTTAATATTCAGTGGTATTGACTATGGATTCGCGAAAAATTTAGCGTTTTGGTTATCTGTGAAGTTGTTATCGGAACTTTGTAAGTAAAACTAAAGTGTATATAAGTGGTTAAGTGTAACAGTGTCGTGTTTTATATAGAGATATATTGACCGAGAAGTGTTTGTAGTGTACAATACAGCAGAGCTGGTAGCGAATCGCATGGAATCGCATATCTAAGGTTTGCTAATCTTTTAAAAACGAGTAGAGTTTTCTGCTCACCTGAAAGTATATACAGCCTCTAGGGTCGTTTGGGTCTTCGAGGAACACCAGGTCGTCACACACGCACTAGTCCTGCGTGTCGCTCGACACGTGCGCGTCGCTGTACTTGCTTCCGTCGTCCGACACGTACACGTTCGTGCACTTCGTGTCCGATGCCTTCGTGAGGCTGTTCTTCACGTTGGCGATGTCTTGGAGGATATTCTTGTTCTGTCTCCTCGCGTTCTTTCGATTCTTCTCCGAAGCTTGCGACGAGTGGACTAGTTCTGATATCTGTAACGATGAATTTTGAAAATAAAAAAATATATCACTTTTTTAATTTCGTATAGGTACGCTGGCAAATGACCACCTTATGGTAAGTGGTCGTCACTACCCATAGACTTTGTCACAGTCTATTAACCACCCCTAACATCGTAATGCGCCATCAACCTTGGGAACTAAGATATTAAGTCTCTTGTGCCTATAGTTACACTGTCTAACTCATCTTTCAAACTAGCACACAATAATACTAAGTATTGCCATGGCGGTAGAAACGTTATTCAAAAAAGCCTTTTTAAATCGTTTGTATAATAAAATTTTAAATATAAAGCTACAATCAGTATGGCTACTCTGTAAGAACATTCTCTCACTCATCATCATCATGTCAACATATCACCGGAGAGTGATGAATCTAAAATTCTAGAATAGCACTACTGGCCGCGTATATATATTCTGTCTTAAATACATGTAAGTTTTTATTTAGTAATAAGGTTTGAATTAGCGACCCAACTGTCGTCCTCTGCAAGTCCCGGGCGGACAGCCTCCGAAGGTGGGCCGCTCGTGTCCCGCGGCGTAGCCCCCCGGCCGCGCTAGCAGCACCATGCCTTGCCGCAGTCCCGGCGGGAAGCAACCCAGGCCCAGCGACGCCGACTGTCCCGCGTGCACGCTGCCGCACGGGACGCGGTTGCGGTATATCGTGCGCACGTATATCTCCGCGAACTCGCCGGACTCCAAAGGTCTTGGGGGGGGGGGGGTGTTAAATATACGTCGCTCTATTCATCTCACAACTAACAGAACGCAACGCACCTATGATAAGTTCGTCGCCCTCGTAGAGTCGCCCTCGCGCGAGCAGTCCCCCCACGACGGGCCCCGTCGAGTCCCCTACGTGGAAAATTTCGTCTATTTGAAACTCGCACGCCTCTTGTAAAGTGACATAAATTATAACATTTATAATTTAATAAAAAGGATACTAGTCAACTGCGCAACATATGGTTCACTCACGTCCTCGGGGCGCTGCAGGTCGCGGCGCGGCGCCAGCGCCAGCAGGCACGCGTGCAGCGCGTTGAGGCCGGCGCCGCGCACGCAGCTCTCCGGGAACACGGCCACCCTGCCGGCCGACACTACTGTGATTTGCGTTCAACTATATATATATATCTGATCCGAAACTAAGCAGAGCTTGTACTATGGCAACCAGACAACTGATATACTATTGTATAGACAATTACACACAGACTCAGGAAAAACAGACATGTTAATGCACACAATTGTCTGTCCTGAGTAGGAACCGAACCCACAACCTTTGGCGTGAAAGGCAAGTATCTAGCAAGGGTGGTTGGCGTAGCTATAGACAATACTATTACCATTACCAATAGTATGGAACTCGTTTTAAGGTCATACATAAGAGTTCACCCAGAAACACTTCGGGTTAAATAAAGGCTTGTGAAGCTACTCACTCCTCATCCTTTTTGATTTCCTCGTCTAGATTGTCTATGGTGTCCAGTATCGACTTTTGCGGCGCAACGCAGTTCCTTGCCATATTCTCGTCAGTTATTAACAGCGGTTTCTGTAATAATACCAATATATACCATTACTTTAAATTTAAATAAATCTATAAATTATACAGCATCCCTGATTTATCATCTCGTGCTCCTTGAAGAACATCGCGAGGAAACCTGCATGTTTCCAATTACAATATATACTAATATTATAAATGGGAAAGTAAATATATCTGTTTGTCTGTTAAACTTTCCCCCCCCCCCCCCGGCTTCTCTTTATGTTATATGTGTGCAATTGGGCCACCTGATGCTTAGTGGTCACCATCACCCAAAAGCATTGATGTAAGAAATAATAACCTAGTTTATAAGCTAGTCTTTATAGATGCTATTTAAAATAAAATCACTGACCTTATTAGCGGGTTCCAACAATTGAGCCAGCCTCGCTACAACAGCGTTGATGTTGCTAACCAGTTCACACTTGTTGATGACTGCGAAGAACTGCATGTCCAAAGCCAGCAGAAGACCGATGTGTTCTTCTGTGATGCGAGTTATACCGGCTGTTGCCGAAATCTAGAAATTAAAAAAAAAAAACTTTATAGTATAAGTTGATAATATGACTACAGTGCCATCTATAATATTATCTTGTAGCTGAATTAAAAAACTTACAGGCACTGGGTCGCTGTGACCCTGGCCCCTCGGGCCAAAAATTAAAGACACGACAGGTTAGGGGGCAACCCCGCGGCCCGTACCCAGACTGGCCTAGGCCAGTTAGGAGGAACCAACTCTCTCTCTATTAAAAAACTTTCATTAATAAGACGTATTGCTCAAAAAGGTTTATAAATATGATAAAAAATTGTGTTTAAACTCTTACATAGTTTAATTGTAGCAAAAGAGTTTAGTTTTTTGCCGATTATTTTTAGTAGGATCTACAGTTTGAGCCGGTGTTAGGTTTATATATTATTAACTGAATAAATTATTTTGATTTTGAGCTGTTTGTAAAAATGTATTAATAAGATAAGATATTTATTCAATAAAATGAAAATTAACTTTATGGTTTGATATGTCAGGACTCCAAAAAAATCCTTACCTAATAATAATTTGAAAACACGTTATCAGGGCTATAGAAAAAGACTTAGGATACCTAAAATCTGAGCCCCCCCCCCCCACACTTATGGGAACTAGTAATAAATAAACATACTTACAACGAGCATGGCGTAGTGCGGGGAGTAACCCGTGGAGCGTGGTGCGTTGGTACTTGCTGTGGCTCGCCAGGTCCAGGAAAGACACCAGCTTGGCGCTCCTCTCTCCGATGCGCTCCGCTGTCATCAGCTTGGAACAACCGTAGTTGACTACATTACCCTGATTATATGAATGTAATACATTATATGACTTTCATTTTAGGTATAAGTAATACCGGGTAGTGTTGCATGTCGATAGTCCATTATCGATAAAATCGATAGTTTTGGACTATCGATTATCAATGATTTTTCGATAGTATTGACGTTTTGCCTTAAATGTCTTGTGGATGATGTAATGAAAGGCAATTGAGTATAGATATATGTATTGTAATATAATTTACAATATTTAATTGTTACGACGATATTACAGTGCGATGTTAGAATGGCGACTGGCGACAGAACATATAATAATGTATTAATTGACAATGTAGCATATCGAATATCGACCTGTTTCTAGGTGCCATTATGGACAGTGATTTTTGCTTACATTAATAAAAGTTAATACGTAGGCACAACGTATTGATTTGCCTTTCATGCCAAAGGTCGTGGGTTCGATTCCCACCCAGGACAGACATTTGTGTGCATGAACATGTCTGTTTGTCCTGAGTCTGGGTGTAATTATCTATATAAGTATGTATTTACAAAAGAAAAGTAGTATATGTAGTATATCAGTTGTCTGGTTTCCATAACACAAGCTCTGCTTAATTTGGGATCAGATGACCGTGTGTGAATAATGTCCAATATTATTATTATTATATTATTGCTTTCTCAAGATAAGTAATGTAGTAGGCCCAGCAACAACACTATTATTAATGAAGTTTTATTAAATCGTTACTATCGAATGAATACCTATGGATTGCTGTTATCAATAGTATTAATAATAATAATGTCCTTCAGACCGATTTCGGCCACGGCGGCCAATCTCAAGAGAGATTAGCCAACTACGCAGGAGATATTATAGAGCACAAGTGTGTGCGCAAACACAGATGCACCCTCTATTCCCTAACTCCCATAATCCGATGTGACGGCGATCCGATACGACCGGAAAGAGTTCAGGCGCAGGACCAACGGCTTTACGTGCTTTCCGAGGCACGGGAGTGTACACACTTTCAACTTCCAGACTCCGGGCTGCTACTGAGAATTTTCTGACAGAAAAACCCAATAACTTTTTATTGGCCCGACCTGGAAATTGAACCCAGGACCTCCGGGGTCTGCGGTCTTATATCAAGCCACTAGACCAACGAGGCAGGCAAACGAGTTATCAATAGTATTGTGAACAGAGAGCTATAGTAACTATCGATAATATCGACAATATTGACACAAGACGATACTTTCGGAAGTACTGTCGATAATAGTTTTCGAGGTCAAACTATCGATAGTTCTGCAACACTGATAGGTAAATGAAACTACAATTTATTAGATTACAAGAACAATCACTTCTACACTATATATACTCCGTAGCGAATATCTAGACAGCGCGATTCAGGAATGTGACATTTCGAATGAGCGCCATCTATCGTTAACGGGGTGTAACATACGCCATCATACAACTGGATAATAGAATAACGGAAGCTTTTACAAAGATTAATATAATTGAAAAATGAGTATGAAAACTAGATAAAGATGTTTAGACAACTTGTAGCCGAGATGTCCCAGTGGTAAGAACGCCTGAATCTTAACCAATGATCGTGAGTTCAAACCCGGGCAAGCACCACTGAATTTTCATGTGCTTAATTTGTGATTATAATTCATCTCTACTTGACGGTGAAGGAAAACATCGTGAGGAAACCTGCATGTGTCTAATTTCACTGAAATTCTGCCACATGTGTATTCCACCAACCCGCCTTTAGCCCAGCACATTGGGACATTCACAGGCTGTTACGGATACGAACGGTTTAGACAACTGCACGGGACTAATAATGGTACTTGTGTGTGCGTGCAAGCACAGACAGTCTCTATTCCCACACACTCTTAATCCTATTGAGAACCGAGATGGTAGTGAATAGAATGTGTAAATCGTTACCAATGATAGCGTGTTAAAACCCAGATTAGCACCACTAAATTGGAACAACGTATTGGAATAAGCTCCTCATCAAAGGGAGAAGAGGGATTAGCTCAGCAGTGGGACATAGACATTTACATAATCCCAGGGTGAAAATTAGAGAGTTCAGGCGCAAACAATGTCTTTACACGCTTCCAAATCTCACTTCTAGTGTACAACTTACTTTTACTTTTTTTTTCTATTTACTTATTATAAAAAAAATAACACCTCTGCTGGGCTAAGGCCTCCCCTCCACTTGTGATTTGGAGCTCTAACTTGCAGCTTCAATGCGGTTTGATTCATATACATAGCAATACTTCATCCCATAAAAGCAGATCTCCTGACAATGTGCCCATTAATTAAGCACATCAAAGTGCAGTGGTGTTTGCCCGGGCTTTGCAAGTGGGTGGGGGATTGTTCTTAATTTAAATAAACGTCAAAATAATCATTAGCGCACCTGAGCATCGAAGCCGAGTATCTCGTGGCTGAGCGAGGATGTCCTACCACTTTTCACTTCGTGCAAATGCCTGAACATGTTCAGGCGAGCGCTCCCTCTACCGTTATCGAGTTCACCTGTAGAAAAGAAAAACTATTGTATTGCGCACTAGAAACAGCTCACATACCATCAACCAATGACGTCATTACAATTTCAAGATCAAATTTTATACTGCCATTGTAATTACAACTAAGTTTTATTGACCATAAAATATTTATCTGAGGATAAAATAAATGATATTACAATATAATATTAACAAAGTCGGTTTTTGTCCCGACTGAGTAGGTATCACTTAATTTGTTTAAAAATGTAACAGCATTTTTACCCACAGCTGGGATAAGGCGTCATCTCCTTATTACGAGTACACACGTATAGGATCTCTACATGATAATCGAATCAAAAACTTCTGGATACGAAGCCTTATAAATATTTTTTTTATAGAATAGGAAAGCGGACGAGCATAAGGGCCACCTGATGGTAAGTGGTCACTAACGCCCATAGACATAGGCATTGTAAGAAATGTTAACCATCGCTTACATCGCAAATGCGAACCAACCTTGGGAACTGAGACGTTATGTCCCTTGTGCCTGTAATTATACTGTCTCACTCACCCTTCAAACCGGAACACAACAATACCAAGTACTACTGTTTTGCGGTAGAATATCTGATGAGTGGGTGATACCTACCCAGTTAGCTACCTAAGTTATATATAATGTTATATATTTAATATTATTTATTATTCACTTGCGTCACCAGGTTTTTTTTTTTTTTTTTATATTCGCCGGGAGGGTAAATGACTCTACTCCACCTGATGGTAAGTGGTAGTAGAGTCCAAACGCGACGACGGCCAGTACAGACGGGAAAAACGTTCTGCACTAGCCGCCTTCGCCTTGCCGGCCCGCAAGATGCCTCTTCACGCCTCGTTTTTTTTTTTTTTTTTTTATAGAAAAGGAAGGCGGACGAGCATATGGGCCACCTGATGGTAAGTGGTCACCAACGCTCTTAGACATTGGCATTGTAAGAAATGTCAACCATCGCTTACATATCCAATGCGCCACCAACCTTGGGAACTAAGATTTTATGTCCCTTGTGCCTGTAATTACACTGGCTCACTCACCCTTCAAACCGGAACACAACAATATCAAGTATTGCTGTTTTGCGGTAGAATATCTGATGAGTGGGTGGTACCTACCCAGACGAGCTTGCACAAAGCCCTACCACCAGTAAACGTCGTTTGAAGGAACCCGGGTTGTAAGAGGAGGGGAACACGTGAGCTGGTAAGGAATTCCATTTTTTGGAAGTGCGACAAAGAAAGGAGTTGCCAAATTTCTTTGTACGCGATGGAATTGATGTCACAGTTAGGCGGTGACATCGAGAACCAGCTCGCGTGGACTTAAGAAGGAAGGGGGAAGCAGGGATTAGAGAGAATAATTCCTCAGAGCAATCGCCGTGATACAGTCGATAGAAAGCGCTCAGTGCTGCTATCTCACGACGCAATTGTAAAGGTTCAAGGGTGTTTGTGACCGTTACGTCGCCAATAATGCGTACGGCACGTCGCTGCAACCGGTCCAAGGCCTCAAGTAGGTACTTAGCGGAGCCATCCCAAAGGTGCGAGCAATATTCCACGCAAGACCGTACCTGTGTTTTGTACAGCAGGCACAGTTGTTGAGGCGTGAAAAAGCGCCGCACCTTGTTCAGAATTCCGAGTTTCCGTGAAGCTGTTTTTATAACAGCCTCGATGTAATCCCTTGGACTAAGGTCGCAGCGAACGTCAATCCCCAGCATGGCGATTTTGCTTTGCATCACCAGCGGAGTACCACAGAGGGAGGGAAGAGGGGAAAATGTTGACTTTATCGCCGTGAGAGCGCATACCTGTGTTTTCTTGGCATTAAACTCAACAAGATTATCAGAGCCCCATTTGGCGATGAGCTCTAACGTCCTATCGAGTTCAATGACAGGATTCTCCCGCCTCTCCTCAGTTTCCGCCCGCCCAGCCACTGCGCGTCCGTGGTATCCACCATGCACTGTACTATCATCTGCATAGCAATGTATGTTCCCAAGGAAGAGCATATCATTGATATGCAAAAGAAAGAGTGTGGGAGATAGCACAGATCCCTGGGGGACCCCAGCATTCACTACATAGAATTGTGAAGCGCAACCATCTACTAAAACACGAAGGCTACGCTTGTGTAGGAAGCTGGCAATCCAGGTGCATAGCTGAGCAGGCAGACCATATGCCGGTAGCTTGGAGAGAAGACTTCTGTGCCAGACCCTGTCGAAAGCCTTGGAGATATCGAGGCTGACAGCCAACGATTCTCCATGCTTGTCGATAGCTTCACCCCAGAGGTGTGTTACGTACGCTAGAAGATCACTTGTGGACCGTTTTGGTCGAAACCCGTACTGACGATCATTAATTAGACAGTGATCTTCTAGGTAATGGATCAGTTGGTTGTTTAAAATCCGTTCCATCACCTTACAAAGTACTGAGGTGATAGCTATTGGCCGATAATTTGCCGGGTCAGACCGATCCCCTTTTTTGGGAACCGCTTGCACATTAGCTCTTCTCCAAGCCTCCGGCACTCTTCCCGAAGAGAGAGAAAGTTGGATCAGGCGCGTTAACACAGGAGACAGCTCCGCTGCGCACTTCTTCAGCACTATGGCTGGTAATCCATCGGGACCGCTAGCTTTCCGTACATCAAGTGATTGCAGCTCCGCACGCACATCACGTTGCCTGATTTTAATGTCAGGCATCGTATGGCCACATGCAGGTATTGTAGGTGGCAGTGCACTACAATCATCGATGACGGAATTGTCGGCAAAGAGTTTAGCCAGGAGATCAGCTTGCTCTTGCGGACTGTGAGCTAGCGATCCGTCCGGATTTCTGAGCGGTGGCAGCGAAGGTTGGCAGAAATTGTTTTGCACAGACTTGGTCAGACGCCAGAAGCTACGGGAGCCCCTAGGATGCGAAACAAGGTCATGACCAATCTGTACAATGTCTGTACTGTCTGGAAGCGTCGCTCGCACGGCGAGACCAGCTGCAGTTTGTACTCGACGTTCCCATAACGAGGCTCCGGGGGTAGACTCCCGTAGCACTCGTCGCCGGAATCGTCGGCGTCGGATGTTCTGAGGGCCAAATCGAATATATTTAACATTGATCTTATTTCGAATAATGCCATCCGCGTTCGGTGAGACCGACTCACTGTTTATGATCTCCTGGTACCTTAACACTGTAATCCTAACTGAAACTAATTGACTCTTTTAATCTAATCGTTCGGTGAGACCGACTCACTGTTTATGATCTCCTGGTACATTAACACTGTAATCCTATCTGAAACTAATTGACTCTTTTAATCTTATCGTTTAGTGAGACCGACTCACTGTTTATGATCTCCTGGCACATTAACACTGTAATCCTAACTGAAACTAATTGACTCTTTTAATCTAATCGTTCGGTGAGACCGACTCACTGTTTATGATCTCCTGGTATATTAACACTGTAATCCTAACTGAAACTAATTGACTCTTTTAATGTAATAGTTCAGTGAGACCGACTCACTGTTTATGATCTGCTGGTACATTAACACTGTAATCCTAATTCTACATCTCTGAAACTAATTGACTCTTTTAATCTAGATGTTAGTTAATGAGTTTAAATATAAAGCCTTGATTGAAATCCCGGGTGAAGCGAATATATATGTTATTGTTTCTTGCTCTTCCATACAGTGGAAAGCAAACAAAGCCTTAAGAAAAAACGTTTAATTACCCAAAATTACAACACATAAGAGATGAGATGGTCTAGTGGTAAGAATGCGTAAATCTTGAACGATGATCGTGGGTTCAAGCCCGGGCAAGCACCACTGATTTTTCATGTGCTTAATTTGTCATTATAATTCATCTCGTGCTTTACGGTGAAGGAAAACATCGTGAGGAAACCTGCATGTGTCTAATTTCACTGAAATTTTGCCACATGTGTATTCCACCAACCCGCATTGGAGCAGCGTGGTGGAACAAGCTCCATACCTTTTCTTCAAAAAGGGAGAGGAGATCTTAGCCCAGCAGTGGGACATACACAGGCTGTTACTTTACTTTACTACTTTACAACACATAAATTATAATACTTTTTTTTAATTAACAAAAAACATCACTTACGTATCATCGCAGAAGTCTTCCATATCATCAGAGCTGTAGAAGAAGTCACTCTCCAAGTCCTCGGAATTGAAATCACCAGCTAAATACATATCGTCCTTTATCCTGACCTCCTCCAACTTATCGATGACATTGTACACTCTATCGGCAAACTTTGTCCCACTTCTCGTTGTATCCTCATCATCATTGGTCGGTTTCCTCTTCGTCTTCTCTTCTAAAATCGTCTTCCGATTTCAAATCGTTGACGTTCTTTCCGATTTTCTCGTCACAGACCTTTGGTATCGACGATTGATTATTCAACGGTTCGGGTACTTCTTCTGATGAACTCTGCCATGCTGTTGTTAGGACGTCCTTCGCTGGCGATACTTTGTTCTTCTTCCTTCTGTTCTTCCTGCCCTGAACCCTGAGTTCCTTCTGCAGGGTTAAATTTTCAAAAATCCTTCCTAAGTGCTAACCTATTGCGTAAAAGGAACCCGTATGCAAATTTTCATGTCGCAGTAGTTTGGGCTGTACGTTTATATGCCAGTATGTTATATATATATATGTAAATGAAGCTCTTTGGGCTCTTCATTAAATTTAAATTGCACGTGCATTAACTTCGACTTAATACGTCCAAGTATTATCTATTGTGGCAACACTTTACATTATATCATGTGTCATTCTATAATTAGAGAAATTCACACTGGCTTAATATAATAAAAAGTTAACGACGTTTTTTAAAAAAAAGAAACAATTCAGATTGTAAAAAAATATTTGAAGCAATAGCTTTTAATGTTGTTTCTTTTTACGGGTTAGTAAATAATTATAATTTGTACTCATACTTTGTTTGCAGAAGTAATTTGTGATATGATATAAAAAAGAATAAATTTCGCTTAACAGAGCAACGACTTTAGTTTTTATTTCAATAAATAAACTTATTACATATATACAAAGGTTTGTACATACCCTTGGGTGTGTCTGGGTTCTTCCTGCCGTTCTCTTGATCGTTTTTATGCTTTTTCTTATTATTCTTACTACTATACGATACTTATATAGATAATTACACCCAGACTAGGGACAAACAGACATGTTCATGCACACGAATATCTGTCCTGGTGGGAATCGAACCAACAACCTTCGGCGTGAAAGGTAAGTGTCTACCAACCACGCCAACCGGCCCGTCAATAATGAAATTTAAATATTAAACAAATGGAAGAAATATGTATAATCCGCGCGCGATTAGAATGGTATAAGACATTTTGGAACCAAGACTCGCGTGGATTTTTGCTTTTTATTTGTTATTTTATTGATTTATGGTTAGACAATTATTTTAGAATGTCTTACTTATACTTTTAGATTTAGTTATGTTTATTAAGCTTATTTTTGTTTTGCTTTTAGAATACTGGTTAAAACTCGCAGTTTCGCACGCGTGTTATAGGGGGGTGGTTAAGCCGTGAAAGCGTAACAGACATACAGTTACTTTCGCATTTATAATATTAAGTATAGATGATATTTTTGTTCAGAACTTCATTGCTTACGTTTCAACAATACAACAACAACCGAAGGGAGTCCAAGCGCTTGACCAACGGCTTTACGTGCTTTCCGAGGCACGGGTATGAACACACATCTAACATCCAAACTCCGAGCTGCTATTGAGAATTTTCAAAAGAATAACCCAATAACTTTCTATCAGCCCCACCCGGGGATTGAACTGAGGACCTCGAGATCAGCGGCCTTATATATCGCTTCTAGACCAACAGGGTCAAAAGAATCCTTACTAATATTATGAATGTGAAAGTGTGTTTGTTTCTTTGTTACGCTTTTACGTTTTAACTTCTCGACCGATTATCATGACCGAAAAAATGTTGACATTGTAACAGAAAAGGACAAAGGACATACATCTGTCTCAGTCCCTCAAACATGGGTCAAGCTGCGGGCGAAAACTATTATTATATAAATAGATGTACTTCGCAGTGTCACCCTCTTTAAATTTAGACTCTTAACGTGACAATCGTGAATTTTCTTATTATAAATAAATATAAATAGAGTTCACTGACACGATAACAATAAAATTAGCATGCTTTGAATCCGTAACAGCCTGTGAATGTCCCACTGCTGGGCTAAAGTCCTCCTCTCCTCTTTTTGAGGAGAAGGTTTGCAGCTTATTCCACAACGCTGCTCCGATGCCGGTTGGTGGAATACACATGTGGCAGAATTTCAGTGTAATCAGACACATGCAGATTTCCTCACGATGTTTTCCTTCACCGTAAAGCAAGAGATGAATTATAATCACAAATTAAGCACATGAAAATTCAGAGGTGCTTGGCCGGGTTTGAACCCACGATCATCGGTTAAGATTCACGCGTTGATACCGCTGGGCCATCTCGGCTCTATGATTTGAATAAAACTACTAATATACATAATAACATTAAGCATATTAATAAATGAAAAGGAATGTTTGTAAGTATGTTTGTCGTTATGTAAACGTTCTTGAACTAATCATTCGATTGTGTATGAGTTTTGGTGAGGTGTTCTGTGTAAAACTGCGAAGATTTCTGACTCAAAAATAAGTAATTTTTTTTGTCTGTCCTTCCGTAAAAACATTTTATTTAAGCCCTTAAAATATTACGGAGTTAGTAATCTATATAATAACGCGCTTCTAACCACGAGGGTAATGCAGTAACCTGAGACAGCTCCTAACCTTCATAGAGGGATATAAGACCTTAAAGCTTAAAGCAGCAGTAGATACTTGTCTTTTTTTTGTATCTTGTAAAATGCTCGAATTCAGGGCGTCATTTTCTTTGACGTCAAAAAAAAACCTGTCATAGTTTTTTCTTATAATCATTGTATTAAAGAAAAATCATGACGGCAACTTTAAAATAACATATATACTAATATTATCGACATTAGCTAGCCCTTACTACATCTATACACATACTTACATAGGTACAAGTTCTGTAGACATATATGAATTTGCATATTTCGACCGTAATTTTTTCTACTCTTTAATTTTTTTTTATGAATAACACGAAAGCTCAAAAAAAAAGAATCCTTTAACAGAGGAGAAGAAGGCACTGAACTGTTTTATCTAAAGTCTATATAATCTGATACAGTGAAGTGGCATAATTTCATCGGACTCACGTGTGGATTCTACCGAGACGATACGACACGAAATTAAATATAAGTATATTGTTTTATATTAATAATTACTACCTAACGTTGAAAATAACAAAAATTAAAACAAACTAAGCCTTAATTTAAAATTGGAACTCAATTTGAAAGCGAATATTTATTTGCTCATACAATAGACATACGATAACGCGACCACAGAACCGCCAACTAATATTTATTGTATAGCTCTATGTATAATAATAATAATAATTAATTAAGATGTTATGTCCCTTGTGCCTGTAATAACAAAGGCTCACTCACCCTTAGATCCGGAACACAACAATACCAAGTACTGCTGTTTTGCGGTAGAATATCCGATGAGTAGGTGGTACGCGGAGCTTGCACAAAGCTCTACCACCAGTAGAAGTTTTGTTCCGACTAAGTTGGAACAAAAGTTGATGCGCACACAACGCAGTAATCGATATAGGACATCGAGATCGAGGAGACTGTCATCATCGTCAGATACATCGCGACCGTCATCTAGCTTGAGTTCCGAATCGCGCTCGTCGCTGACAGAGCACGAACATGCGGGCGCATTGCCGCCGAAGGCGCTATGCATCGAAGGTAAATATATATATCAGTTTCTTTAAATCAATAGTGTGGTTAACCGATGGGGTTAGCACCTTATTGATAGAAGAACATATTCTTAAGTTATAATAGTACTGCGGGTAGTCTGTGGGACTGTCACTTTACTTTAATAAACGTAGCCATACACTAAAGTGATGATGCGGGCGTTCTCTAGGAATGTCACTTCATTACGCATTTTGACTACCTGAACAGCAATAAATAAATAATGCGGTCAGCTACTAGGGTTGTCTCTTTATTTAATATAAAAGTATTAATTTGGGAATGCGGTCAGTCTTTGGGACTATTACTATATATACTACCTATATTTTAAGTAGGATTTCATTACTCCAGGTGCGTCAATACTATCAACAAGCGCCACTGCCGCCGCCTTCGTTGTCAACAGCGCCACGGCCCCCGCCTCATTATCTTCCCCTACTGAGCTACCTTCAGGTACCTTTGACTTTCCCCTAGGTTCATCAGAACCCATGACCAATGCAAAAAAAAAAAATAATCTTCAACCGCCCTCTACTGAACAGACAGGGCTCTTAATGATGAACTCCGATTATTTTTTTGTGAAGGTGAAATTCAGCCAGATCTTGCTACACGCCTACAACATATAGCTACGACAGGTTTACCAAAAGATATCCGTAAGGAGCTCGTAGACAAACATTTACATCTAGTAAACTGTATCTTAATTGAAGCACCCGCCCTCAACCCGGAGGTGGTAGCTGCCATTCCAGAAGCTGTTCATAAAAGAGGTAAAGGCATTGAGTTCAGACGAAAACAGCGAACTTCCGCAGTGTCATACATAGCCTAAGCTCTTACATCCCTTATGACATCAGAAACAAAAAATACTGACGTTATTCAAACATTGATAGACGCTATTAAGCTTATGTGTGATAGACAGTACACTGATTCAACAATAAGAAGAAGCTTCATTCTTAATACCTTGAAAAAGGAGCCTAAAAATTAATTGCAAGCGACAAAAATCGACAAATTGTTTTTAGCGAAAATCTAGCTGAAACTCTAAAAGCAACTAAGGCTACCTCAAGATCCGGAGCAAACATAAAACTATCTCCTTCTAAGCAACATACTGTAAAAACTAAACAGTATAAACATTTAAACTAGCGCGTTCCTCCCCAGAACCACAGGCTGAGAGGCATTCAGAGGACGAAGGAGCCTGCCAACAAGGATCGCCCCGACAAATCAACGAAGCAGTCGTCGCGTCCAGCACAGCATCGCAACCGCCATTAGATACGGTAAAAAATGCGGGTAGGCTTTCTTACTTTCGCAGACATTGGTGACTTGACGTGATTGATGACACGTGTGATAGAACTATTCTGTCATGGGTAGAAGAGTATCAAATACCCTTTTCTCGTCTAGTAAAACAGACAAACCTTCCCGTTATAAGAATATTTAGGATGTGGACGTTGTAGCGGTAAAATAAAACTTCTTATTGTAGAACAGTAGAAACGGTGAATATGGTGTAATGCTTTATTAAAAAATGGTACGAGTATATATACAAAAAGTGAAGTAAAAATTAACCAATGAGAATACAAGAAAAATATAAATTGTAAAAATGAAAAATTAATATCAAATGTGCGCGTCTACATTACTTACTCCTGCGATTAATTCCCCACTATCGACGATGCGCGGCTGATTCTACAAATACTCGTTTTACCGCGGCGTCGCGTTCAGTCAGTTCGAGCGGCGCGTGGAGTGAAGACGTGTTTCGAGAAGTCAGCTTTATAGGAAGATAATAAATATAAAAACAGCTCTTTTAAGAGCTTGACATTACATCATACTACGTCATTGCATGCTGCTTCTTGTTTCAAATAAACAATTCTTTTCAGAGGTATTCGTTGTTTTAAAAGATGACGTCATATTATGAGGCATGTGTGGCGTGTGTATTCTTGTTGCTATGCGTACTGCTACAGGAGTCCCCCTCAAGTGAAATGTACCGGCAGCTTAACGATGCGGCCTGATTGCGTCTGTGTAGGATTGCGATACGGCTGTGACGTCATGTTGTTTGGTGAATGAGTTTTATTCATTGTAGTTCAGTCAAAATAGACAAAAATAAGTCATAACTTAGCCAAAGTCCGCATAGAGCTGAAAATTGGCAGAGACGTTAAATACATCATTATAAATAAAATGTCAGAAATCCTCGTGGATATTACATCTGCAAAAAAATTTATTCAAGGTCAAACGTACAAAATTAAGGTTTTTTCGATTTTTCTTGAAAACGGTTAGTTTTATCATGAAAATAAGTAAGACAAAAGTTGTACATCATACAATTCTCTACAAAAATAGTTCAGTCACTTTTTTCTTACGACTCACCATTCGGTGAGATATCGGGGTTTTAATTATTAGAAAATTCATATTTTACATAATATGCACTAAAATGCAGCCTGTACACGTCATCGGACGTTCAATATAAATGAAAATAAGAAACTATTGGTTTTTGGTACACACACAATAAAACTTGTATAAATTGAATGAGTATTTTAAAATAAGACTGTACTGACAGTCCCTAATTCCCGTCGTCAGTAACCTTGAGTAGCATATAATAACTACGTCATTGTTCGAGTGTCGCATACCTGCCTATTTTTGAAGGAAGAAAATGAAATAACTCAGTATATACTGTTAGTTTGAAAATTCCTTTGCAGTGATCAGACGTGCTTATTGGTAATATTTTCAATTTTAATTTGTGCTGTTAAATAATTTTAACAAAATGTCAGAAGTTTGTTTCATTTGTGATAAGCCTTTGAGAGAAAGTAAAGTTGTTGTCGTCGATCGTGGAATGAAGACTTTGATTGATGCAAGTGTTGAAAGAAATGATAAGTTTTTTGAATACTTGAAACACGAGCAATCTGTGAAAGTCCACGTGCAGTGTCGTAAAATGTACACTCGAAAGAGTAGTATTATTGCAGCTAAAAGACAGTGCGAGACCGAACAACGTAGTACATCCATGATAAGTCCACCTCATACTAGAGCACGAGTAAGTGAACCGATTTTAACTTTAGAAGATATTGTTTATTTTGCGGCGATGAAGCAAGTAAAGAAGCTGAAAAGAAGAACGCGCAGAATGTTCGTCATAAAATATATTTTTTTTTTTTTTTTTTTAGTATAGGAAGGCGGACGAGCATATGGGCCACCTGATGGTAAGTGGTCACCAACGCTCTTAGACATTAGCATTGTAAGAAATGTCAACCATCGCTTACATATCCAATGCGCCACCAACCTTGGGAACTAAGATTTTATGTCCCTTGTGCCTGTAATTACACTGGCTCACTCACCCTTCAAACCGGAACACAACAATACCAAGTATTGCTGTTTTGCGGTAGAATATCTGATGAGTGGGTGGCACCTACCCAGACGAGCTTGCACAAAGCCCTACCACCAGTAAAATATAATATACCACCAGTAAGATATAATGTATCTACACTTGAATTTAAATATTCCATTTTAACGGTAGCTCGGACTCGTTCTGATGATGTAGCAAAAGCTGTTATTGCCCGCATTGGGTATGAATTTGACTTAGTTGCTGCTGAAGCTAAGTACTACAATAACTGTTTTAATATCTTTCTGAGGCCTACTACGGGATATAAAGTCGGTCGTCCTGAAGATTATTCAGTGAACTTGGCGATGGAGGAAATATTTCAATACATTAAAAATAATGATGATTGTCAATTTTCATTGCAAGAATTAAGACATTGGCAAAAATCCAACTATAGATAATAAAACAATGAAAAGAAGATTAAAGTATGGTGACAAAATTATTATAACTGAGAAAAAAGGGAGCTTAACAATTATCTGTTTTATTAACAATCAGTTCGATATTCTTAATAAAGCTTGGTATGAAAATAAAAAACAAAATAAAAACGAAGAACGATTCAGAATACTGAAAGCTGCCGCAGCAATTATTCGAGAGGATATTCAATCTGTAATGATTGATAATGATAATTATCCCCCGCCGAGTCAAATGCTTGAAAATATTGACAGCGATATTCTGAAGTCCTTGACTTATTTTTTGGAGCAAGTAATTTAAAAAAATCGATAATTTAAATTAGATCATTTGAAATTAATATGTACAACTATTAGCAACTGTATAATGACTGCTGTTCGGCCTAGGTTTTTCAAATCAAGATTGTAATTGGGTTTATCAGTTTTTTTTCATCTTTCGGATTATGTGCATCATATAACGATACTATAATGTATGAGGCAGCAGCAGTTCTGCATCGTCCACCGCATATTTTGCCACCAGAAACTGGCACATTTATTCAGTATGTTGCAGATAATGCTGATATAAATGTACATACTTTGGACGGTCATAATACGCTTCACATCATGGAGATCATTAAAATTATTTCTTCAAAAAGTTCAGTTACAGCAGAAGAGCCTATAATACGAACAAACATACTTCCTTCAGCGCAACATTTCGCAGAAAAAGCTCATGTGCCAATACAAGTCTTTCAAACAGATGGTGTAGTAGGATGTAGCAAAATAGCTGTGCAGGATTTTAATTATGAAAGTAATACAACATCTTTACTTTAAAAGTAGATATGTTATGGTTATATAGGAAATGGAAAAATTTATTATTGCCCGGATGGAATGGTTATATTGAACATTTAACAAGTAATATTATACATTTTTCGGAATCTCGAATTTTATTTTTAACATTTATTCATCAACCTAGGACCTACAGCGAAACTATGGATACAATATTTTCATATGGTGTCTATTGTAAAGGAATTTATAAGAGCTGAACGTATGGGAGATTGGCGAGCTAATTTGAATTGCGTTAAAGAAATACTTCCCTATCTTCATGTGTCAGAATATAATAATATGCCAAGCCTGCGCATTTATATCTACAAGATATGATGCAATTAGAGAACTTGATGGATCCTGGTGTTTATCAAAGATTTACCGAAGGATTTTTCACTATTAGACGTTCTGATAAATTAAATTGTGGAACTTCGACGGATATGGTGATTGAACAATCAATGATGAAGTGTATGAAAACAGACAGAGGTGTTGCTCGAGGGAGAAGTACGCAAGAAAGTGTCATTAGTAAATGGGTTTATGGCATGCATACCATGAATACTGTGTGTGAAGGATTGGAAGATCTCGCTAATGTTAGAATGGACACAACAGACCAGCATGTGGATGCAAGCGATTCTCGTGCAAAGAGAGATATTGAAGATATTAATAAACTCTTATCACACGATCCGTTCCCTGTGTTTCCAAAACTTATGTCCATTGCCAGCGGAGTCATACTGTCATAATGCTCGTGCAGTTGGACTTGCTTCTATAAGCAAAATCACTAGCCAAACGTTTAATAATATTAAATCAAAACGCGCTAATAGAGTACTTACTCTTTTAAGTGCAAGTAATGTCATAAAAGTACATGATGAAAAGGTGCCTATAGATCCTGTATTATTATTTCAACGCATGAGCATTACTAAGATATTTAAAGATTAACTTGAAACATTCTTCGCATATGAATTAGCTCCTTACCCATTATCACTCTTTGATGCAGTGGGAATGCGTAAAACTATGAAGTCAGCTCTTTATAATTGCTTTGAATGTTTAAGCTTCAACTTCAACTTCAGCTTCAGGTAACACAAATGCTATCTACATCATCAATGGAGGGTATTTATTACACCGTATTGTATGGGATCGAGATGAAACATTTCATATTATTTTTGAAAAATATGTTCAGTATGTACAAACACATAACAGTCATAACAGTACGATTGTATTTGATGGTTATACTAATCATACGAAAAATATTAAAGCTGCAGAACAACGTCGTCCAAGTTCCAACAAACCAACAACAATTTCTTGCAAATACTCACAATAAGTTTTTTTTTTTTTTTTTTTTATATTCGCCGGGAGGGCAAATGACTCTACTCCACCTGATGGTAAGTGGTAGTAGAGTCCAAACGCGACGACGGCCAGTACAGACGGGAAAAACGTTCTGCACTAGCCATCTTCGCCTTGCCGGCCCGCAAGATGCCTCTTCACGCCTCGTTTGAAGGAACCCGGGTTGTAAGAGGAGGGGAACACGTGAGCTGGTAAGGAATTCCATTTTTTGGAAGTGCGACAAAGAAAGGAGTTGCCAAATTTCTTTGTTCGCGATGGAATTGATGTCACAGTTAGGCGGTGGCATCGAGAACCAGCTCGCGTGGACTTAAGAAGGAAGGGGGAAGCAGGAATTAGAGAGAATAATTCCTCAGAGCACTCGCCGTGATACAGTCGATAGAAAGCGCTCAGTGCTGCTATCTCACGACGCAATTGTAAAGGTTCAAGGGTGTTTGTGACCTTTACGTCGCCAATAATGCGTACGGCACGTCGCTGCAACCGGTCCAAGGCCTCAAGTAGGTACTTAGCGGAGCCATCCCAAAGGTGCGAGCAATATTCCACGCAAGACCGTACCTGTGTTTTGTACAGCAGGCACAGTTGTTGTGGCGTGAAAAAGCGCCGCACCTTGTTCAGAACTCCGAGTTTCCGTGAAGCTGTTTTTATAACAGCCTCGATGTAATCCCTTGGACTAAGGTCGCAGCGAACGTCAATCCCCAGCATGGCGATTTTGCTTTGCATCACCAGCGGAGTACCACAGAGGGAGGGAAGAGGGGAAAATGTTGACTTTTTCGCCGTGAGAGCGCATACCTGTGTTTTCTTGGCATTAAACTCAACAAGATTATCAGAGCCCCATTTGGCGATGAGCTCTAACGTCCTATCGAGTTCAATGACAAGATTCTCCCGCCTCTCCTCAATTTCCGCTCGCCCAGCCACTGCGCGTCCGTGGTATCCACCATGCACTGTACTATCATCTGCATAGCAATGTATGTTCCCAAGGGAGAGCATATCATTGATATGCAAAAGAAAGAGTGTGGGAGACAGCACAGATCCCTGGGGGACCCCAGCATTCACTACATAGAATTGTGAAGCGCAACCATCTACTAAAACACGAAGGCTACGCTTGTGTAGGAAGCTGGCAATCCAGGTGCATAGCTGAGCAGGCAGACCATATGCCGGTAGCTTGGAGAGAAGACTTCTGTGCCAGACCCTGTCGAAAGCCTTGGAGATATCGAGGCTGACAGCCAACGATTCTCCATGCTTGTCGATAGCTTCACCCCAGGGGTGTGGTACGTACGCTAGAAGATCACCTGTGGACCGTTTTGGTTGAAACCCGTACTGACGATCATTAATCAGACAGTGATCTTCTAGGTAATGGATCAGTTGGTTGTTTAAAATCAGTTCCATCACCTTACAAAGTACTGAGGTGATAGCTATTGGCCGATAATTTGCCGGGTCAGACCGATCCCCTTTTTTCTCTTCTCCAAGCCTCCGGCACACTTCCCGAAGAGAGAGAAAGTTGGAACAGGCGCGTTAACACAGGAGACAGCTCCCCTGCGCACTTCTTCAGCACTATGGCTGGTATTCCATCGGGACCGCTAGCTTTCCGTACATCAAGTGATTGCAGCTCCGCACGCACATCACGTTGCCTGATTTTAATGTCAGGCATCGTATGGCCACATGCAGGTATTGTAGGTGGCAGTGCACTACAATCATCGATGACGGAATTGTCGGCAAAGAGTTTAGCCAGGAGATCAGCTTGCTCTTGCGGACTGTGAGCTAGCGATCCGTCCGGATTTCTGAGCGGTGGCAGCGAAGGTTGGCAGAAATTGTTTTGCACAGACTTGGTCAGACGCCAGAAGCTACGGGAGCCCCTAGGATGCGAAACAAGGTCATGACCAATCTGTACAATGCGCTGTGCATCCGCTCTCGTGTATGCTTTTCTACAGGACTTGGAATTTTCATTATAGTTTGCTTTCAGTGAGTCAATGTTAGATGCCCCGCTAATACAGCCGTTGATCCACTTGCGATATGCCGCCTGCTTAGATGATACAGCATCGGCACATTCACGAGTGAACCAACGGTTACGCGTACTCCTACTGACGAGATCTGAGCTAGGAATGTAGTATTCCATTTCCAGCATGATCTCGCCAGCAACAGCAGCGGCACTAGCTGTCGGGTCATTCCCACTGAAGCAACGTTCCTTCCAAGGGACCGACGCATAGTAATCGCGCATACCGTCCCAATCCGCCGACTTATAGTGCCAAACGCGACGTTTGCATACCGCTAGTAGCGGCAGCTTGGCCTGTGGCACTCTGGTAGAGATAAGGCTGTGATCCGAAGAGCCAAGAGGAGCCTGAACCACAACCTGATATTCCACCGGGTGAGAAGTCAGCAGAAGGTCCAGTAGAGAAAGTGCTTGCCCATCAATGTCTGGGATCCTGGTGGGCTGATCAACCAGTTGGGTCAAGTCATGTTTGAGAGCAAAAGCATGAGCAGTCCTTCCAGCATGGTCAGTTTTGAGGGATTTCAACCAGGATTCGTGGTGAGCATTAAAATCCCCAAAAACACTGATTTAATTGATTGCGCGTATTTACAAAGATTGACTCTTCTCCACACCACATCGTTACAAATAGAATTCGTTTTCTTCTTGCAATATATGGTGCTCCAAAAAAAATGGATTCCATAGACAAATATAAATATTTGAAGTTTGTAAAATCTGCATGGAACAAAAAAACAGTACAGTTGTCTTGTCTGCCTCCAACATCCGCTCCTGCCTTTCAACACTTGTATCGTGTGTATTATCAAGTTTAAGTATGGCTAGGCAATGAGCTGGACCCAGAAGGATGGGGTTGGAAATTAACAGATAATTATTTGGAGCTACTTCAAACTCTACTCCCGCCTGCTCCAGAAAAACTGCTTAATACTGTTTTTTGTAAATGCAAAACGGATTGTAGTAAGATTGTGGCTGTAAAAAAGTGGGATTATTTTGATCGCAGTATACATCAATTGTCAGGGTCAGACTTGCTCCAATATTGAAACAAATACAACAGATGAAAATATTTATGATATTAATGAAGAGACAATTGATTGATTGATTGACCCTTTTCTTAGAACAGCGAACAAAAATTCTGCAAGAAGAAGAAAATGAAGACGAAGAAATAATTGTCGAAGTAGAATTAGACAATTATCTAATATAAATACCATTTAGAAGAAAACAACCTATTCCACTTTGATCATTAGCAACATTGCCATTCTTTCAATCAATAGGATTCGATCTGATCAAACTTTCTTTATTACAATAGATCGTGAAGTATACCTACTGGGTAAACCACGTTAAAAAAATGCGCCAAGTACATTATCTCATAGGTGGTGCATATACATTTCCGTATAATATGCACACCTTTAAATAAAATTATAAAAATATGAATTTTCTAATGATTAAAACCTCGATATCTCACCGAATGGTGAGTCATAAGAGAAAAAGTGACTGGACTATTTTTGTAGAAAATTTTATGATCTACAACTTTTGTCTTACATATTTTCACGATAAAACTTACCGTTTTCGAGAAAAATGGAAAAAAAACCTTAATTTTGTACGTTTTGTACCCTGAATAATTTTTTTTGCAGAAGTAGGATCGAAGGGGATTTTTGACATTTTTTTTTTTTTTTTATAGAATAGGAAGGCGGACGAGCATATGGGCCACCTGATGGTAAGTGGTCACCAACGCTCTTAGACATTGGCATTGTAAGAAATGTCAACCATCGCTTACATATCCAATGCGCCACCAACCTTGGGAACTAAGATTTTATGTCCCTTGTGCCTGTAATTACACTGGCTCACTCACCTTTCAAACCGGAACACAACAATATCAAGTATTGCTGTTTTGCGGTAGAATATCTGATGAGTGGGTGGTACCTACCCAGACGAGCTTGCACAAAGCTCTACCACCAGTAAAACCTCAGTCACTTAGTACAGGGTTTAAATCAACTTTAAGTAGTTCTGGAATATATGTCAATTTATAGCGTCAAAAGTACAAGTGCTACTTCCAAGGCACATAAGCTGGCTGTCAATTTAGATCAGATCAGAAAAAGTACAGGGCGGAGCGGTCGCTCCAAAGTTTTTGGTAAATTTTATAAAAGAGAAATACCTCATTACTAATGCAAATCACAATGATACGTTCACAAGAAATGTTACGAGTGATACACTAAATGATTGAATTAATTAAAATTAATATATTTTAAAAGAAGGAAATTATACTTTCGTTTAAAATGTCCTGTTCTTTAAAACTTATATTTTCACTCTCAATACCTACATGTAACTTTATGCTAATCTCGAGGACAAAGCATGAGTATAATATATGATTAAACGAACTTACCTGTACGTGAAGTTCTATCATAATTATAATAATAATGTCCTCCAGACCGATTTCGGCTACGGCGGCCAATCTCAAGAGTGATTAGCCAAATACGCAGGAGATATTATAGTGCACAAGTGTGTGCGCAAACACAGGTGCACTCCATATTCCCTAACTCTCATAATCCGATGGGACGGCAATCCGACACGACCGGAAAGAGTTCAGGCGCAGGACCAACGGCTTCACGTGCTTTCCGAGGCATGGGAGTGTACACACTTCCAACTTCCAGACTCCGGGCTGCTACTCAGAATTTTCTGACAGAAAAACCCAATAGCTTTTTTTTATTTGCCCGACCTGGGAATTGAACCCAGGACCTCCGGGCCTGCCTTACATCAAGCCGCTAGACCAACGACGCAGTCATAATTATACGAGGGCTTTGAAGAGAATAGATTAGCATCTCACCCACCCCGTTTACCATTTCCCTTATAATAAATTATTTTTTATTGGACAGAGAGTGTCTGACCAGAGACAAATATTAACCATCTACTTGAAACTCAAATATCAATATTTGCAAAGAAGATGCTCTGAACATAATGAAGATAGTAGAAAGCGGCACCAGCACCAAGTTGTGCCTACTACTATAATAATAAAAAATCCAAATACAGAGCAGACTGGCGACATCTAGTGTCAACTACATGTAACATTAAAATGATTAAACGAACTTACCATAATGTCTACATTATGGTAAGTTCGTTTAATCATTAATTAAATCATATAATCGACTAAATGGGTACAATGATATTTATGATTATATACTAATGTATGGAATTCGATTAACGCTACAAGATTTACTATTGAGTTTCTTTCTTCGGTTCAGTTCTTCTTGGTAGAATCTGCATATATCCACAACTAGTAGCTTTAAACCTTTGTGAAATAATTCGAATGTACTTATAAGTCTACTTGATTAATTATCACCAACTCAGCAAGCACGCATTGTCGTGAAACTTTCTTATGAACGCGGGTTGACACAATAATTGCCAATTTATTTTTTACAAAGTGTAGCTTAAATTATAAAGATTTTAAAAAAAAATCCAACATACTTTAATTATTTTTATTATAGTCTAATGATGTGCTAAAAAATGTTTTAATTTTTTTTTAATATTGAATGACTGATTTAAAAAATTTTTTAATCTTTGCTAATATATAACATTTTTCTAAGTCAGTAAAAAACATTGTTTTATTTTTTAAGTCACAATCACACGTTTTATTCAAAGCATAATTAAATAAAAAGATTAATTTAGTCTAATAACACCCTAAAATTTTCATAAATCGATGACACGAAGCTAACTTTTATTAAAACTGGCCGTTTACTATGACAAAATTAAAAAATTAAAGAAACACACGATTCAAATTAATAATCTAAGCGAACTGCCACAGATAATACACAATTAATTATTTAACACCATCATTTCATCGCTTACCATTACTTTATCAAATTAAATTAATTCGGATTAATTAATACTTTGAGGCAAAGAGATCTAATAAAATACGTACTTAAAATTTATGCAATAAGGACTATTATTGTATAAACAATAAGATATGTTAGAAAATTTTAAAGTCGTTAAGAAGAAGATAAAAGTTAAAATGAATCTTAGTGGAATATATATAAAATACAAATTTGATGATAAATATAGAGTAAATGTAAAAAATACACTTATAAATATACATTTTTTTAGTAGGATTACTTTTTAGGTATTTTTAGTTCATACAAATTATAAATTAAAATAATTACTTACAATTGTTTTTACAGATGAAAAACGAAACAGCAAATTATTTAATTAATTTTGTTCCCATAAATATTTCTGAATTTCAAAATGGTGTCACTTAAAAATGTCTTACGTTTGTGTTACATAAATACGTATATTTAACTTAAAATAGCAAGTTATATCAGCTTACAGGAACTAGAAAAATCATTTAGATTTAATGTACAAAATTTAAATACTTCGACAAAAGATATGTATACAACAATACAATAATATGAATCGCGCCAAAATTTAAATTTAAAATGGCGTCATGATTATGTTTAAAAATATTTAATATTTTAATAAATTTAAATAACACTGTAACACTTAACTACTTATATACACTTTAGTTTTACTTACAAAGTTCCGATAACAACTTCACAGATAACCAAAACGCTAAATTTTTCGGGAATCCATAGTCAATACCACAGAATATTAAGATTTCGACCAAATTTCAAGGTCAAAGTTGCTTATATACTCTACTTGCTATTGGAATCGACTATAGATTTGTATATGTTTGCACAGCACATAGTGTGTGTGTGTGTTTTTTTATCCGTAACAGCACGTGAATGTCCTACTGCTGGGCTAAAGGCCTCCTCTCCCTTTTTTGAGGAGAAGGTTTGGAGCTTATTCCACCACGCTGCTCCAGTGCGGTTTGGTAAATACACATGTGGCAGAATTTCAGTGAAATTAGATACATGCAGGTTTCCTTGTTTTCCTTCATCGTAAAGTACGAGATGACTTATAATCACAAATTAAGTACATGAAAATTCAGTGGTGCCTGAACCATCTTGGCTGTTTTTTTTATATGCTAGCAATATTAGCACAGACTGTGCAATATAATATGTAATGCGGTCATGAATTAAATTTGATTGAATGTAACAGGCATCCGTGCACGTCCTGAGACACTCCACGGCCATCTACCCAGGGTTCCAGTGCTCTGTGCATGTCGGGAACGTGCGTCAGACGGCCATTATCGAGGTAACGAATACATACATCAAACTCACTTTGCGGAATGGAATTAAATAGTTTAATTTTGGTATAATTTGTGGTGTTGCGTAAAATACTTAAGTATGATAATGATATTTATTTTTTTATGTTATATTCCTGTTTAGCGGTAGAATATCTGATGAGTGGGTGGTACCTACCCAGGCGGGTTTGCACAATGCCCTTACCACCAGTTACCACACACACTTATAATATATTCTGCCGCCAAACAGCAATAGCATTGTACAGGCACGAGGGACATAACATCTTAGTTCCCAAGGTTGGTGACGAATTGTTGATGTAAGCGATGGTTAATATTTATTGCGGTGTCAATGTCTATGGGCGGTGGTGACCACTTACCATCGGGTTGCACATCTCATCGCTGACCACGGATATATTTTTCGCTTTAGGGTATAATGTCTCCGAACAACGTGCTGAGGGCGGGCGAGGGGGCCTCCATGCTGTTCAGGTTCGCCCGCTGTCCGGAGTACCTCGTGCGGGGCCGCCGGCTGTTGTTCACGGCGGGGCTGGGGACCAGGTACCGCTCAACGAACGAATATAGAGATATATTGATCGAGAAGTGTTTGTGGTGTACAATACAGCAGAGCTGGTAGCGAATCGCGTGGAATTGCATATCTAAGGTTTGCTAATCTTTTATAAACGAGTAGAGTTTTCTGCTCACCTGAAAGTATATACAGCCTCTAGGGTCGTTTGGGTCTTCGAGAAACACCAGGTCGTCACACACGCACTTGTCCTGCGTGTCGCTCGACACGTGCGCGTCGCTGTACTTGCTCCCGTCGTCCGACACGTACACGTTCGTGTAAGTTTTTATTTAGTAATAAGGTTTGAATTAGCGACCCACCTGTCGTCCTCTGCAAGTCCCGGGCGGACAGCCTCCGAAGGTGGGCCGCTCGTGTCCCGCGGCGTAGCCTCCCGGCCGCGCTAGCAGCACCATGCCCTGCCGCAGTCCCGGCGGGAAGCGACCCAGGCCCAGCGACGCCGACTGTCCCGCGCACACGCTGCCGCACGGGACGCGGTTGCGGTATATCGTGGGGGGGGGGGGGTGTGGTGTTAAATATACGTCGCTCTATTCATCTCACAACTAACAGAACGCAACGCACCTATGATAAGTTCGTCGCCCTCGTAGAGTCGCCCTCGCGCGAGCAGTCCCCCCACGACGGGCCCCGTCGAGTCCCCTACATGGAAAATTTTGTCTATTTGAAACTCGCACGCCTCCTGTAAAGTGACATAAATGATAACATTTATAATTTAATAAAAAGGATACTAGTCAACTGCGCAACATATGGTTCACTCACGTCCTCGGAGCGCTGCAGGTCGCGGCGCGGCGCCAGCGCCAGCAGTCACGCGTGCAGCGCGTTGAGGCCGGCGCCGCGCACGCAGCTCACCGGGAACACGGCCACCCTGCCGGCCGACACTACTGTGATTTGCGTTCAACTATATATATATATATATCTGATCCGAAACTAAGCAGAGCTTGTACTATGGCAACCAGACAACTGATATACTATTGTATAGACAATTACACACAGACTCAGGTAAAACAGACATGTTAATGCATGGTATATATTGGTATTATTACAGAAACCGCTGTTAATAACTGACGAGAATATGGCAAGGAACTGCGTTGCGCCGCAAAAGTCGATACTGGACACCATTGACAATGTAGACAAGGAAATCAAAAAGGATGAGGAGTGAGTAGCTTCACAAGCCTTTATTTAACCCGAAGTGTATCTGGGTGAACTCTTATGTATGACCTTAAAACGAGTTCCATACTATTGGTAATGGTAATAGTATTGTCTATAGCTACGCAACCCTTGCTAGATACTTGCCTTTAACGCCAAAGGTCGTGGGTTCGATTCCCACCCAGGACAGACATTTGTGTGCATGAACATGTCTGTTTGTCCTGAGTCTGGGTGTAATTATCTATATAAGTATGTATTTACAAAAGAAATGTAGTGTATGTATTATATCAGTTGTCTGGTTTCCATAACACAAGCTCTGCTTAATTTGGGATCAGATGACCGTGTGTGAATAATGTCCAATATTATTATTATTATTATTATATTATTGCTTTCTCAAGATAAGTAATGTAGTAGGCCCAGTAACAACACTATTATTAATGAAGTTTTATTAAATCGTTACTATCGAATGAATTTCTATGGATTGCTGTTATCAATAATATTAATAATAATAATGTCCTCCAGACCGATTTCGGCCACGGCGGCCAATCTCAAGAGAGATTAGCCAACTACGCAGGAGATATTATAGTGCACAAGTGTGTGCGCAAACACAGGTGCACTCTCTATTGCCTAACTCTCATAATCAGATGGGACGGCGATCCGACACGACCGGAAAGAGTTCAGGCGCAGGACCAACGGCTTTACGTGCTTTCCGAGGCACGGGAGTGTACACACTTCCAACTTCCAGACTCCAGGCTGCTACTGAGAATTTTCTAACAGAAAAACCCAATAACTTTTTATTGGCCCGATCTGGGAATTGAACTCAGGACCTCCGGGGTCTGCGGTCTTATATGAAGCCACTAGACTAACGAGGCAGGCAAATGAGTTATCAATAGTATTGTGAACAGAGAGCTATAGTAACTATCGATAATATCGACAATATTGACACAAGACGATACTTTCGGAAGTACTGTCGATAATAGTTTTCGAGATCAAACTATCGATAGTTCTGCAACACTGATACCTGGGATTAGTTAAATGAAACTACAATTTATTAGATTACAAAAACAATCACTTCTCACTATATATACTCCGTAGCGATTATCTAGACAGCGCGATTCAGGAATGTGACATTTCGAATGAGCGCCATCTATCGTTAACGGGGTGTAACATACGCCATCATACAACTGGATAATAGAATGTCCCACTGCTGGGCTAAAGGCGGGTTGGTGGAATACACATGTGGCAGAATTTCAGTGAAATTAGACACATGCAGGTTCCCTCAGGCAAGCGCAGCGTAGGGCGCCCTCCAGCCAGGTGGACCGACGACCTTAAGAAGGTGGCGGGCACCAACTGGATGCGGAAGGCGGAGGACAGGGAGCTTTGGCGCACCTTGGGAGAGGCCTATGTTCAGCAGTGGACAACGATTGGCTGTTGATTTTGATTTTTTGATTTGAGGTTCCCTCACGATGTTTTCCTTCACCTTCAAGCAGAGATGAGTTATAATCACAAATTAAGCACATGAAAATTCAGTGGTGCTTGCCCGGGTTTGAACTCACGATCATTGGTCAAGATTCAGGCGTTCTTACCACTGGGCCATCTCGGCTACAAGTTGTCTAAACATCTTTACCTAGTTTTCATACTCATTTTTCAATTATATTAATCTTTGTAAAAGCTTCCGTTATTCTATTATCCAGTTGTATGATGGCGTATGTTACACCCCGTTAACGATAAATGGCGCTCATTCGAAATGTCACATTCCTGAATCGCGTTGTCTAGATATTCGCTACGGAGTATATATAGTGTAGAAGTGATTGTTTTTGTAATCTAATAAATTGTAGTTTCATTTACCTAATCCCAGGTATCAGTGTTGCAGAACTATCGATAGTTTGACCTCGAAAACTATTATCGACAGTACTTCCGAAAGTATCGTCTTGTGTCAATATTGTCGATATTATCGATAGTTACTATAGCTCTTTGTTCACAATACTATTGATAACTCGTTTGCCTGCCTCGTTGATCTAGTGGCTTGATATAAGACCGCAGACCCCGGAGCTCCTGGGTTCAATTCCCAGGTCGGGCCAATAAAAAATTATTGGGTTTTTCTGTCAGAAAATTCTCAGTATCAGCCCGGAGTCTGGAAGTTGGAAGTGTGTACACTCCCGTGCCTCGGAAAGCACTTAAAGTCGTTGGTCCTGCGCCTGAACTCTTTCCGGTCGTTTCGGATCGCCATCCCATCGGATTATGAGAGTTAGGGAACAGAGAGTACACCTGTGTTTGCGCACACACTTGTGCACTATAATATCTAATGCGTAGTTGGCTAATCTCTCTTGAGATTGGCCGCCGTGGCCGAAATCGGTCTGGAGGACATTATTATTATTAATACTATTGATAACAGCACTCCATAGGTATTCATTCGATAGCAACGATTTAATAAAACTTCATTAATAATAGTGTTGTTACTGGGCCTACTACATTACTTATCTTGAGAAAGCAATAATATTATAATAATAAAAATGATAACCCCACCGACGTATCTTTACATTGCCGACGTGGTGGGGCTTGTGTGCTTCAATGATTCTTAGGGCTATGCCAATAGAGCTACTCATGTTGGATTGGCCTAAGATGAGAAGACAGACCAAGAGAGATACAACCCAAGCCAAGGTGGAACAGCGTACGCCGAGGGCTCCATGGCTAAGGGGGTGCTTAGTCGTTAGTATGCGAACTTTAGAGACAAGGGGACCTCTAATTTAATTTACCCTTATCACAGTGAATGCAGGACTCTGCTGTGATTGACTTTTATGTCCCTAGCTACTCGTGGGAATAATATGATAACTAGGTCTAAAACTAAAAAATATATACAGGCGAACGTGCCATCGTTAGAAGAATAGTCCACACAGACTTCTAATTCATCCTCTAAATCTTTATTCCCATCAATACCCTCTTCATCACCAATTTTGTATGCATCTTCACCAAATTCATCATCAACCGGTGCTCAACTGGCGGATGTTGCACAGGAGACAAATTTTGTCAGTGAACCTGTGCCCACCACCAGTGGCGTAAAAAAACGTAAAAAATTGAGTATGGAAATGAATAAGTTCATCCTACGTATCTACCTATATCTTACAAATTTAGAATCGGACACAAATTCATATCTTTCTTCATTACATATAAAATTTATAGATAAATATCCACATATGGAAGTAAGCAGACAGAGAATTGGTGACCAACGTAGAGCTATTATACAAAAGAAATTATTATCACAAGAAACCATTGATCAGATTTACGATGAAGTTAAAACAGAATTGCAAGTAATCCAAACTCAGATACAACAAAACGCCACAAATTTTAAAACATCCCTTAACACACTAACAGGAAAACGTATGAAATGGACAAATGAATGCAATGAAGCAATTATTAGGATTTATTTCAAAATAACACAATTAGAGACTAATAAGACCGCTTATAGAAAACGTTTGTATGAAGAGTTTATAAACTTATACCCAGAGTTTACACACATTACAGAGCAAAGATTAGCGGATCAACGAAGGGCAATAATAAATAATAAATTTATTAAACAAGATAGATTAACACTGATTAAACAACAAGTAGCAGATGAATTACATTATACACACACACTAACGGAAGACACAGATAATGAACATTTACAAACAACAGAACAAAGTAATATTACACACTACGATGCATTCAAATCTAATTAAGAAACAAACTCACAAGCTAGGAAAATGCAAAACACTACAGTTACATGCACTGATTCTGATTCTGATTAATTGTATCTGTAACCAGTTTTCTTGTCGTGTTCACTTCATGATTGCGTGGGAGGCGTTTCGCCTTGCGGATTAAATTACAAAAAACGACAAACGATGATGGTATTTTTATGTTACATAAAAACAGTGTTGCCAACCTCTTAGAAGCATCCTCCTGACGGATGAATTGAAACAAATACAAAATACATTTATAATATGATGTTAAAAAAAAAGCAAATCAAGTACTGCAAGTAGCATTAGTAAACTTGAAATATACTCAATTAAATGAAGCTAAAGAGTTAATCACCGGAGAGAATTTCTTTAAAAAAATGTTCCTCCTAAAAAATGTCTGACCTGAAAATATCCTATTTGATTTCATCTGACATAGCCCTATTTAGGGGGAAAACCCCCAAATTGGCAACACTGTAAAACAAAAAAAAGCCGAGATGGCCCAGTGGTAAGAACGCGTGAATCTTAACCGATGATCGTGGGTTCAAACCCGGGCAAGCACCACTGAATTTTCATGTGCTTAATTTGTGATTATCATTCATCTCGTGCTTTACGGTGAAGGAAAACATCGTGAGGAAACCTGCATGTGTCTAACTTCACTGAAGTTCTGCCACATGTGAATTCTACCTACCCGCATTGGAGCAGCGTGGTGGAATAAGCTCCAAACCTTCTCCTCAAAAAGAGGAGAGGAGGCCTTTAGCCCAGCAGTGGGACATTCACAGGCTGTTACGGTATAAAAAAATGTGGACCATCCATATAAACTTTCATATATTTAACACTAGGGGACAAATTTTTAATAAACCATCGTATGTGATCGAGCAAATTTTCACTAATAACTCATTTTTATTCAGTCAGTTAATTAATCAGTGTCAGAGTTTTTATTACGTATATAACATACATGCAAAACGTCTATGCTTATGTATAAATAATATTGCAATATATATATATATATATATATGAAAATATAATATGGAACTAATGGCTTCTTATATATGTACACACATACATCCAATTTCTAGTTAATATTAAATAATTATATAACTAGGTTTATGAAATAACGTACATACACAATGGATATTACATCTTGGTTCCCAATGTTGGTGGCACATTGACAATATAAATGATGGTTAATATTTCATAAAACGCCAATGACGCGGTGGAGAATTACCACCAAAATTACATTAGCCTTCCTATTCGAAATTAAAAAAGAGAAACGGAAATCGCAACAGTAAAAGGTTATAAGTCTTTATATTTGAAAATATGTACATTCAAAAACATTAAATTCTTAGTTATACCATGTTTGCCTATCTACCCTTCCGTGACGCCACGGTGACACGACTATGATAATCTTATCGTATGTTAAATTGTTACAATAATAACTTATTTAGAAGTAAGTTGACTTAAAATTTCAAATAAACTGAGATTTAAAATAAATATTCTTATTTAAAATCAAAATAGCACTATGTACGTGTTAATATTGTATTTAATACACCTTTTACAATTAGTTGAAATGTATATTTAGTATATTCCAATCGTAGGAGTAAATATAAACTAACTTTATATTTCCACATCCCGTGATATTCGCTAACAGCTCAGCTTAACTACTTTTCCGAATAAAACGCAATTTTTTCGCAAATCCATAATGAATATCACAGATAATTCAAAATCTCGACCAATGATTTCGCGCCAATTCAATGTCAGTTGTTAATTTGCCTTTGTCTACTCTTGTGGTTTTAATACACTAGTTATTTTCTATTTAAATGAAATAACATATTTATATGCATACATATATAACGTAACATTTTTAAAATGATAATCACGCCCCAAGGAACAAATCTTTAGGTTTGTATTTTTTTTTTGTTAATGGTAGCTCTTACAATGCCGATGTTACTTTTGCATTAAGCCGCGCTGATATGTAAGACTCTAATAACAATTGATTATAAATTTAAAACAATAATGTTCTACGGTAAAATAATTTTTGTATTTATTTAAAAAAAACATGCTTAGCATTTTAAAAACACAAACGTCATGACGAAATTTTGAATTACAATTTTGGCGCCATTAATATAATCACTACCTCAAGAGGTAAACCAAAATTAGCTTTCATATTGTTAGTATTTAAACTTTGTACATTAAATGATATATCCAGTTCCTGTTTATAAATTGCAATTTTAAGTTAATGATACATATTTATATAACATTACGATATCTAACTATCAATGATCGGATTATTTAATGCCGATTTTACTTTAGACGATATGACATTGACTTTTTATGATTTGTATTAATTAATATTTTTATAGCTATCTGTGGCATCGATATTAATTAAACTACAATAATATTAAACATAATTTAATAAAAGCAATTAATGGTTGAATAAGATTTTTTTTAAACAAAGATAATTAGTATCATTTACGTGTTTGGTCTAAGAAAACGTGTCGCGTTAAAAGTTATTTTTTTAAATAAAAAAACATATTCAAACCTTTACTAACCTGATTATTATATTACACATAACAAATTTAAAAAAATTGCAGCATAAAATAATGTTAATTATATATAAATTAAAAAATAAACATCCAGGTATTTAGGTATAAGTTGTAATAACTCGGTCATATTTTTTTGAGAACTTCAGGCATTATAAGCACGAACTATTCCCGTCAATCATATTCTGATCAGTTATAAATATAAATGGAATTTCGTCTATTACCTAACTTATGCAATACTAAATTTGAATATGTACCAAAACAAAATTATATATTACTATTTTGGTAAATTTTTACAAAATTCAAGCGATTCATCACTGCTTGAAAATTATATTTTATTCTTATTAGGCGCCATTTTGAATATATAAAGAATGGCCTGTGTTTAAGACTCTGCGGCAACATGAATGGAAAAAAATACCGCTAAGCTGAATAACAATAATTATTAAAAGAATAGCAGACCTAACAGCAGAAATAGCATTTGAGTGATAACCATCCTCAAGAATATTAAAAAATGCTCTGTTATGTCATATTCTGTTATTTTGAAAAGACCCCATTTTCAAATTCGTATTGTGTTATTTAAATTTATATATAAGAAAGTTTCACGACAATGCGCGCTTGATGAGTTTGTGATAATTAATCAAGTAGACTTATAAGTACATTCGAATTATTTCACAAAGGTTTAAAGCTACTAGTTGTGGATATATGCAGATTCTACCAAGAAGAACTGAACCGAAGAAAGAAACTCAATAGTAAATCTTGTAGCGTTAATCGAATTCCATCATTAGTGGTTTTCCATGACTCATTTAGTCATTTTTTCTGTTTATTTCCATAATTTATGTTTGTTTATCCTTATCCAGATCCTAGGTCATCTTTTATTTAAATTTTATTATGAATTAACAAACACACTAGGTTCACATAAACAATATTAATATCAAAATACTTTATTCAACATTGAAGCATTACACTTGCTTATTGATAGTCAAACTAGAAACTTCCACCGGTTAAAAGTAACACCCAGCCCTGTGTCGAACCAGTGAAAGAAACTCAGACTATTAGTCTATAAATTAAATAGTAGTCTTTTTGTAATAAGCAACAAATATATTTTTATCAAGGCAGAATGTTTTGTACACAACTAGCATACTGGTAAAAAAAATCAAATTTAGAAATAAATTCGAATGAAGTCTCTGGATCATTTCTTCTTCTTCTTCGAGTGCCACTCCGACTAGCGAAGGTTGGCAGTCAGCTTTAAATACTCCTTCTTGTTCTTCGCGAGGCGAAAGAGTTCGACAGCACTCGCGATTCCCGTCTATTCACGGATGTTGCACAGCCAAGACTTTTTTCTGCGCCCAACAGCTCTCCTTCCGGAAACTTTTCCCATCATAATCAGTTGCAAAAGTTCATATCTTTCATGCCTAAGCACGTGTCCGAGATATGCAACTTTTCTCTTCTTGACAGTCTCCAAAAGTTGCCGTTTTTGGTTGACGCGTCGCAGAACTTCCATGTTCGAGACCTTTTGAGTCCAACTAATGGCCAACATACGTCTATAAGCCCACATCTCGAAAGCTTCTATACGTTTTTTGAGATCTTCTTTAATTGTCCACGTCTCGCATCCGTAAAGAAGTATAGGCCAGATGTAACAATGTAGGAGTCGTATGCGCACAGGGATCTTAAGTCTGCGATTGCAGAGTACTTTTTTCAACGTGCAGAAGGCACTTCGAGCTATTTCGAGGCGAGTCTTTACCTTCTGTTCACAGCTCCAGGTGTCATTAAGCCATGTCCCCAGATATTTGTACTTGCGTACCCTCTCAATTTTTTGGCCTGCTACAATGATAGCAATGTCATCGAAGCTATGTTTAGATAACACCATGATCTTCGTTTTTGATAGGTTCATCCTCAGACCAGCGTTTTCGCTGCACTCATTAACATGGCTCATAATTAATTGCAGCTCTTCAGGAGATGATGCTATTAGGACTGTATCGTCAGCGTATCTGATGTTGTTAATATACCGGCCATTTATTTTTACTCCACATTCTTGGCCTTCAATTGCTTCTGCTATTATTTGTTCCGAGTACAAATTAAATAGCGTGGGTGATAATATACAGCCCTGTCGGACTCCTCTCTTTATTTCTACCTCATCAGTCTCCTCATTGTCAACTCGTACAGTAGCCTTCTGGTTCCAATACAGATTCTGGATAATACGTACATCTTTGTCATCTAAGCCGATATCATGTAATATTGCAATTAAACGGTCATGCAGTACTCTGTCAAAGGCTTTTTCGTAATCGATGAAACAAAGGAAAACGTCTTGTTGCATGTCTCTGCATTTTTGTACGAGAACCTGCATTGCGAAAAGAGCCTCTCTCGTATTTGAAAACCAAACTGACTATCTGCGAGATGTTCGTCGCATTTAGCTCTTATTCGCTCGTGGATGATATTCAGAAATAGTTTCAATACTTGGCTCATAAGGCTAATCGTTCGAAACTCTTCGCACCTTCTTGCGTTGGTCTTCTTAGGAAGCGTAATAAAAGTTGAGGTTAGCCAGTCTTTGGGTAAGTGGCCATAGTCGTATACCAAGTTAAAGAATTTAACCAGAAAGTTAATATTTTCGTCTTCAATAAGTTTGAGTACCTCTATGGGAACATTATCCGGTCCGGTTGGTTTTCCCGTTTTAGCTTTTTTAAGAGCGTTTGTGACTTCATTTTTCAGGATAGGATATTCCTCATTTGGATCACAATTTACCGCTATGCTTCGGAAATCGTCGGTATATTGATAAAATGTATTGTTCCCATAGGTGTTTTTTTCCTGATATATCTAATATGGGAATATTATTTTCATCCGTAAGTTGGTGAGTCGTCTTTTTGTGTCCTACCAAAGATTTTATTTCCTTGCATTTAACCTGCATTAAATGCATCATGCTTAGCATAAAGGTCCTCCACAAAATCACACTTGCACTAATAGCAAGCATCTCTAGCATAACGAACTTCACGCCGAATTTTCTTATCAATTTTAATTTTTTTTTTATATTCGCCGGGAGGGCAAATAACTCTACTCCACCTGATGGTAAGTGGTAGTAGAGTCCAAACGCGACGACGGCCAGTACAGTCGGGAAAAACGTTCTGCACTAGCCGCCTTTGCCTTGCCGGCCCACAATATGCCTCTTCACGCCTCGTTTGAAGGAACCTGGGTTGTAAGAGGAGGGGAACACGTGAGCTGGTAAGGAATTCCATTTTTTGGAAGTGCGACAAAGAAAGGAGTTACCAACTCCTTCCGCCTCTCCTCAATTTCCGCTCGCCCAGCCACTGCGCGTCCGTGGTATCCACCATGCACTGTACTATCGTCTGCATAGCAATGTATGTTCCCAAGAGAGATCATATCATTGATATGCAAAATAAAGAGTGTGGGAGATAGCACAGATCCCTGGGGGACCCCAGCATTGACTACATAGAATTGTGAAGCGCAACCATCAACTAAAACACGAAGGCTACGCTTGTGTAGGAAGCTGGCAATCCAGGTGCATAGCTGAACAGGCAGACCATATGCCGGCAGCTTGGAGAGAAGACTTTTGTGCCAGACCCTGTCGAAAGCCTTGGAAATATCGAGGCTGACAACCAACGATTCTCCATGCTTGTCGATAGCTTCACCCCAGAGGTGCGTTACGTACGCTAGAAGATCACCTGTGGACCGTTTTGGTCGAAACCCGTATTGACGATCATTAATTAAAGAATGATTGGTCAGACGCCAGAAGCTACGGGAGCCCCTAGGATGCGAAACAAGGTCATGACCAATCTGTACAATGCGCTGTGCATCCGCTCTCGTGTATGCCTTTCTACAGGACTTGGAATTTTTATTATAGTTTGCTTTCAGTGAGTCAATGTTAGATGCCCCGCTAATACAGCCGTTGATCCACTTGCGATATGCCGCCTGCTTAGATGATACAGCATCGGCACATTCATGAGTGAACCAACGGTTACGCGTACTCCTACTGACGAGATCTGAGCTAGGAATGTAGTATTCCATTCCCAGCATGATCTCGCCAGCAACAGCAGCGGCACTAGCTGTCGGGTCATTCCCACTGAAGCAACGTTCCTTCCAAGGGACCGACGCATAGTAATCGCGGATACCGTCCCAATCCGCCGACTTATAGTGCCAAACGCGACGTTTGCATACCGCTAGTGGCGGCAGCTTGGCCTGTGGCACTCTGGTAGAAATAAGGCTGTGATCCAAAGAGCCAAGAGGAGCCTGAACCGCAACCTGATATTCCACCGGGTGAGAAGTCAGCAGAAGGTCCAGTAGAGAAGGTGCTTGCCCATCAATGTCTGGGATCCTGGTGGGCTGATCAACCAGTTGGGTCAAGTCATGTGTGAGAGCAAAAGCATGAGCAGTCCTTCCAGCATTGTCAGTTTTGAGGGATTTCAACCAGGATTCGTGGTGAGCATTAAAATCCCCCAAAAACACCAATTCCGCGTTAGGAAATTGCTCTTGCGCAGCATCTGCCACCCGACTAAGATGGTCAAATAATCGGCTTGTCTCCAAGTCACCATTGTGGGATCTGTAGAGGCACACGTAGACTCGGCTCTGACGAACCAGGTCCACACGTACCACCAACATGGAGAAGGAGGGGTCCTCCAAGCAGCGCAGTCGGTGACAGCAAACATCCGTCCTGACGAACAAGCATACTCTGGCTTTCGCTTTGAAGGATTCTTCAAGCGTGTAGCCGGGATAATTAAGGTAGCTGGTATCGGCAGGACGGAGTATTTGTGTCTCCGTGAGAAACAACATTGCTGGCCGTGCTGTCTCGAGATGGTGGTGGACAGCGTTGAGGTTAGTGTGGAGTCCTCGGATGTTAGAGAACTCGACCTCAAACAGCGAGGGTATGGTGGGTGTGTGCACCGCTGTACGACCGTTATTTCTGTTTTGTTGCGCCATTTGGGAAAAATAGAATGGAAAAGAGACGTGAAGCGAGCGATGTATTGCCACGATAGGGATGGGCAAAGCGCGGAGGCGTGTTTCCCCAAGTGGTTGCCAAAAGGAAAAATACACTGACCCGCCGGACGGAAGGGCCCCCGAACCCCCCCGGAAGTGGCCGCCGGGACCCCACCTACCGGTCACCAACCGGCACGACGTTCCACCCCGAGATTATGCGTGGCCTGGTGGGGCAGCCTCACGAGCTGGTTAGGCACGCTCGGGCCCCTGTACTATGCCACGGGCGGCCAGCGGAACAGCCGTTTCTTCGGGTCTCCCTGTCCGGCAGGTCAATACAGTTTCCCCCGGCATTGGTTCAACAGCCGTCTCCAACTGGACCAACACCCATCGCGGCAATACTCGCTCGGGCTCTGGCTGTACGCTGGCTGACCTCGAAACGGGGCTGCAAGCCACTTCACGAGTTTTTCACCATGCGTACGGTGGTAACAAGCCAGGCGGATGTTAGCATCCTACCACCAGATGAGCAGATGTTCGCTCAGATATCCCTTAGTCGCCTCTTACGACACCCATGGGAAAGAGAGGGGCAGTGAAATGTATTCTTTCTCCGTCACTGCACGGATCAAATCTTCGATAAGATCATATATTTTTTCTGTCATCCAACTCTGCTTAGGAATCCAATCTCTTTTCAAGTGTGTCTTATTGATGTTTAATATTTTGTTCTTCATTGAACACCACTCTTCCTCCACCGTACGCATTATCCCAGGTTTCTCATCTGCTGCCCACTCGTTTATTTCTTTCGCCACTTTATCTTGGATGTTAAGTTCTTTAAGTTTCCTCACGTCTATTGCGTGGTACTGTGTTCTCTTCTTTAGTTGTTTGAGTCTACATGATATTAACATGGTTCGGTTTGATTTTGGTACTAAGTTAACAGGTGTGTTAATGTATTTTGTGTTTATGATTACTCCCACTCCATACTTGTTGGAGCTATCCTCGGAACCAGAGTAATACATGGTGTAATTATTATCTATTTGGTGTTTACCTTTGCCTATCCATCTAATCTCACTTAGTCCCATGATGTTAATCTTCATTCGTTGCATTTCTTTGCAGACATTGTAGACTTTTTCAGGACTCTTCAAGCTTCTGACGTTCCACGTTCCTATCTTCATTTGTTGTTTTTTCCACCTGGAGATTCTTAGCACCCCTGTCCCATCTAAGGGACGCCAGGAACTCGGGGCCATTTCTTTCTTAGACTTTTCCATAAAGCTGACGATAACTAGGGAATAATAGTGCAGTGGTTTCCCCTTGCCTTCTGCACCAGACATTTAAGAGGTTACTTGTACCTCAAGGTCGCTGTTTCCCTTTTTCCAATCATGGTGCGTATGGTTATACCGCCATTGATCGGTCGCCAGAGCCTCGTCTGTTATCTAGCAGGGAGCACCACGTGCAGGTAAGGTTGGCAATTGGGTCGGTTTAGATGGTAGTTCCGTTCCCCCCTTACCCCCCTTTCTTATAAAATAATATAACATATTTTATAGTAAATATACATATTTTATAGTAAATATACAAAAAGATTTTTTTAAATTTAACTTTTTCTAATCTGTTATGACTAATAAAAACATTAAAATGCCTTATCGGTTATCTGTTGTGATTATTTTGATAATGAAATTTGTCATTCATGTTATGTTATTGTATTCAAAAGGAATGTTACTTATCTGTTCCCAAGTCACTTTCTGTGTGTTTTTTTTTAAATATATATATCGAGCAGGCATAGTGAAATACATATAACACTACCTTAAACAATAATGACTGTTTCAAACCTAAACAAGCACCAGTGAATTTTCATGTGATTAGTTTGCGTTTAAAAATATCGTGAGACAGCCTGCATTTATAATTATCAAATTTCACTGAAATTCTGCAAAACAATCCACTGTGTATTATCCAAAAAGGTAGAACAGACCTTAACCAGCCAGCTTACTCGTACTTCCTAAAAATAACATAAAATAATTTTGAATTACATTGCTTGTTCGACTCTGTTACATATAATGACATTTTCGGAACATCCAGAATAAATACAGAAATTGGCAATATACCACTTCAATAAAAAAAAAAATAACCAATGCCAGAAATGAAAATATGGTGTGTTGCCAAAACAATTTATAAAGCTTTTATTTTACAATAATACTATAATTATGAAATCGATTTTCAATATTTATTTGTTAAAATAAAACTTCAAAATATACAAGCGGTGTCCCGCAGTTTTATTCGCATTCTATCCAATTGAAGTTAAACAAAATGACGCCCTGAATTCGAGCCTTTTATGAGACTAATTTGCTTATAAAAAAAGGAATGTGAATAAAACCTCGGGCGGAACTAATTTGAAGCCTAGCAGTAGTATTTATATTATATGACGAGCCGTTTGGCGTGGTTGGTAGGTACCTGCCTTTCACGCCGAAGGTTGTGGGTTCGATTCCCACCCAGGACAGACATTTTTGTGCATGAACATGTCTGTTTGTCCTGAGTCTGGGTGTAATTATCTATATAAGTATGTATTTACAAAAGAAAAGTAGTATATGTAGTATATCAGTTGTCTGGTTTCCATGGCACAAGCTCTGCTTAATTTGGGATCAGATGGCCGTGTGTGAATAAAGTCCCAGGATATTATTATTATTATTATACATAGAGCTATACAATAAATATTAGTTGGCGGTTCTGTGGTCGCGTTATCGTATGTCTATTGTATGAGCAAATAAATATTCGCTTTCAAATTGAGTTCCAATTTTAAATAAAGGCTTAGTTTGTTTTAATTTTTGTTATTTTCAACGTTAGGTAGTAATTATTAATATAAAACAATATACTTATATTTAATTTCGTGTCGTATCGTCTCGGTAGAATCCACACGTGAGTCCGATGAAATTATGCCACTTCACTGTATCAGATTATATAGACTTTAGATAAAACAGTTCAGTGCCTTCTTCTCCTCTGTTAAAGGATTCTTTTTTTTTGAGCTTTCGTGTTATTCATAAAAAAAAATTAAAGAGTAGAAAAAATTACGGTCGAAATATGCAAATTCATATATGTCTACAGAACTTGTACCTATGTAAGTATGTGTATAGATGTAGTAAGGGCTAGCTAATGTCGATAATATTAGTATATATGTTATTTTAAAGTTGCCGTCATGATTTTTCTTTAATACAATGATTATAAGAAAAAACTATGACAGGTTTTTTTTTGACGTCAAAGAAAATGACGCCCTGAATTCGAGCATTTTACAAGATACAAAAAAAAGACAAGTATCTACTGCTGCTTTAAGCTTTAAGGTCTTATATCCCTCTATGAAGGTTAGGAGCTGTCTCAGGTTACTGCATTACCCTCGTGGTTAGAAGCGCGTTATTATATAGATTACTAACTCCGTAATATTTTAAGGGCTTAAATAAAATGTTTTTACGGAAGGACAGACAAAAAAAAATTACTTATTTTTGAGTTAGAAATCTTCGCAGTTTTACACAGAACACCTCACCAAAACTCATACACAATCGAATGATTAGTTCAAGAACGTTTACATAACGACAAACATACTTAGAAACATTCCTTTTCATTTATTAATATGCTTAATGTTATTATGTATATTAGTAGTTTTATTCAAAACATAGAGCCGAGATGGCCCAGTGGTAACAACGCGTGAATCTTAACCGATGATCGTGGGTTCAAACCCGGCCAAGCACCTCTGAATTTTCATGTGCTTAATTTGTGATTATAATTCATCTCTTGCTTTACGGTGAAGGAAAACATCGTGAGGAAATCTGCATGTGTCTGATTACACTGAAATTCTGCCACATGTGTATTCCACCAACCGGCATCGGAGCAGCGTTGTGGAATAAGCTGCAAACCTTCTCCTCAAAAAGAGGAGAGGAGGACTTTAGCCCAGCAGTGGGACATTCACAGGCTGTTACGGATTCAAAGCATGCTAATTTTATTGTTATCGTGTCAGTGAACTCTATTTATATTTATTTATAATAAGAAAATTCACGATTGTCACGTTAAGAGTCTAAATTTAAAGAGGGTGACACTGCGAAGTACATCTATTTATATAATAATAGTTTTCGTCCGCAGCTTGACCCATGTTTGAGGGACTGAGACAGATGTATGTCCTTTGTCCTTTTCTGTTACAATGTCAACATTTTTTCGGTCATGATAATCGGTCGAGAAGTTAAAACGTAAAAGCGTAACAAAGAAACAAACACACTTTCACATTCATAATATTAGTAAAGATTCTTTTGACCCTGTTGGTATAGAAGCGATATATAAGGCCGCTGATCTCGAGGTCCTCAGTTCAATCCCCGGGTGGGGCTGATAGAAAGTTATTGGGTTATTCTTTTGAAAATTCTCAATAGCAGCTCGGAGTTTGGATGTTAGATGTGTGTTCATACCCGTGCCTCGGAAAGCACGTAAAGCCGTTGGTCAAGCGCTTGGACTCCCTTCGGTTGTTGTTGTATTGTTGAAACGTAAGCAATGAAGTTCTGAACAAAAATACCATCTATACTTAATATTATAAATGCGAAAGTAACTGTATGTCTGTTACGCTTTCACGGCTTAACCACCCCCCTATAACACGCGTGCGAAACTGCGAGTGTTAACCAGTATTCTAAAAGCAAAACAAAAATAAGCTTAATAAACATAACTAAATCTAAAAGTATAAGTAAGACATTCTAAAATAATTGTCTAACCATAAATCAATAAAATAACAAATAAAAAGCAAAAATCCACGCGAGTCTTGGTTCCAAAATGTCTTATACCATTCTAATCGCGCGCGGATTATACATATTTCTTCCATTTGTTTAATATTTAAATTTCATTATTGACGGGCCGGTTGACGTGGTTGGTAGACACTTACCTTTCACGCCGAAGGTTGTTGGTTCGATTCCCACCAGGACAGATATTCGTGTGCATGAACATGTCTGTTTGTCCCTAGTCTGGGTGTAATTATCTATATAAGTATCGTATAGTAGTAAGAATAATAAGAAAAAGCATAAAAACGATCAAGAGAACGGCAGGAAAAACCCAGACGCACCCAAGGGTATGTACAAACCTTTGTATATATGTAATAAGTTTATTTATTGATAGGCTTTGTGCAAGCTCGTCTGGGTAGGTACCACCCACTCATCAGATATTCTACCGCAAAACAGCAATACTTGATATTGTTGTGTTCCGGTTTGAAGGGTGAGTGAGCCAGTGTAATTACAGGCACAAGGGACATAAAATCTTAGTTCCCAAGGTTGGTGGCGCATTGGATATGTAAGCGATGGTTGACATTTCTTACAATGCCAATGTCTAAGAGCGTTGGTGACCACTTACCATCAGGTGGCCCATATGCTCGTACGCCTTCCTATTCAATAAAAAAAATAAATAAATAAATAAATAAATAAATAAATAAAAAAAAAAAAAAAAAAAAAACTAAAGTCGTTGCTCTGTTAAGCGAAATTTATTCTTTTTTATATCATATCACAAATTACTTCTGCAAACAAAGTATGAGTACAAATTATAATTATTTACTAACCCGTAAAAAGAAACAACATTAAAAGCTATTGCTTCAAATATTTTTTTACAATCTGAATTGTTTCTTTTTTTAAAAAAACGTCGTTAACTTTTTATTATATTAAGCCAGTGTGAATTTCTCTAATTATAGAATGACACATGACATAATGTAAAGTGTTGCCACAATAGATAATACTTGGACGTATTAAGTCGAAGTTAATGCACGTGCAATTTAAATTTAATGAAGAGCCCAAAGAGCTTCATTTACATATATATAACATACTGGCATATAAACGCACAGCCCAAACTACTGCGACATGAAAATTTGCATACGGGTTCCTTTTACGCAATAGGTTAGCACTTAGGAAGGATTTTTGAAAATTTAACCCTGCAGAAGGAACTCAGGGTTCAGGGCAGGAAGAACAGAAGGAAGAAGAACAAAGTATCGCCAGCGAAGGACGTCCTAACAACAGCATGGCAGAGTTCATCACAAGAAGTACCGGAACCGTTGAATAATCAATCGTCGATACCAAAGGTCTGTGACGAGAAAATCGGAAAGAACGTCAACGATTTGAAAAAGACGATTTTAAGAAGACGAAGAGGAAACCGACCAATGATGATGAGGATGCAACGAGAAGTGGGACAAAGTTTGCCGATAGAGTGTACAATGTCATCGATAAGTTGGAGAAGGTCAGGATAAAGGACGAAACGTAAGTGATGTTTTTTGTTAATTAAAAAAAAGTATTATAATTTATGTGTTGTAAAGTAGTAAATTATTAATACTAATACTACATTATTAATACTAAGCAGTCGTTGTCGTTGTTAATTTTTTGTTTTGTTATATCTCCTATTTTTATTATATATATATATATTATGTATTTATTATAATATATATATATATGTATATTTATATTATATATAATAGTAGTGTAGTATATATATGTATGTATGTATTATGTATGTAGTAGTGTATGTAGTATATAGGTAAACTGGCTTGTACCCTTCCCATTTATAAATATTATGATCCTCTGCCCAAAGGTTGCCTGGAAGAGATCGCTGCTTAGCGATAAGGCCGCCTGTTGCACCTCATGCAACTTTTTTGTTTAAAAATTGTAATTTTTAGTTTTAAGTTTGGGTGCAATAAAGTGTCAATAAATAAATAAATAAATAAAGTAAAGTAACAGCCTGTGTATGTCCCACTGCTGGGCTAAGATCTCCTCTCCCTTTTTGAAGAGAAGGTATGGAGCTTGTTCCACCACGCTGCTCCAATGCGGGTTGGTGGAATACACATGTGGCAAAATTTCAGTGAAATTAGACACATGCAGGTTTCCTCACGATGTTTTCCTTCACTGTAAAGCACGATATGAATTATAATGACAAATTAAGCACATGAAAATTCAGTGGTGCTTGCCCGGGCTTGAACCCACGATCATCGTTCAAGATTCACGCGTTCTTACCACTAGACCATCTCATCTCTTATGTTTTGTAATTTTGGGTAATTATACGTTTTTTCTTAAGGCTTTGCTTGCTTTCCACGGTATGGAAGAGCAAGAAACAATAACATATCTATTCGCTTCACCCGGGATTTCAATCAAGGCTTTATATTTAAGCTCATTAACTAACATCTAGATTAAAAGAGTCAATTAGTTTCAGAGATGTAGAATTAGGATTACAGTGTTAATGTACCAGGAGATCATAAACAGTGAGTCGGTCTCACCGAACGATTACATTAAAAGAGTCAATTAGTTTCAGTTAGGATTACAGTGTTAATGTACCAGGAGATCATAAACAGTGAGTCGGTCTCACCGAACGATTAGATTAAAAGAGTCAATTAGTTTCAGTTAGGATTACAGTGTTAATGTACCAGGAGATCATAAACAGTGAGTCGGTCTCACCGAACGCGGATGGCATTAATCGAAATAAGATCAATGTTAAATATATTCGATTTGGCCCTCAGAACATCCGACGCCGACGATTCCGGCGACGAGTGCTACGAGAGTCTACCCCCGGAGCCTCGTTTCGGGAACGTCGAGTACAAACTGCAGCTGGTCTCGCCGTGCGAGCGACGCTTCCAGCACCTGGTGACGCAAGTGAATAATAAATAATATTAAATATATAACATTATATATAACTTAGGTAGCTAACTGGGTAGGTATCACCCACTCATCAGATATTCTACCGCAAAACAGCAGTACTTGGTATTGTTGTGTTCCGGTTTGAAGGGTGAGTGAGACAGTATAATTACAGGCACAAGTGACATAACGTCTCAGTGCCCAAGGTTGGTGGCGCATTTGCGATGTAAGCGATGGTTAACATTTCTTACAATGCCTACGTCTATGGGCGTTAGTGACTATCAGGTGGCCCATATGCTCGTCCGCTTTCCTATTCTATAAAAAAAAAAATACCTTTGATATTACACAACGGTTATTAATTGATATAAAACAAACACTTTATTAGGAAAACATTTTCCTTGTTCGAAATATTTTATTAAATCACGAAGGTTTTAAAAATCTGCTAATTTTGACTGTTAACGCTGATAAAACGCAACCACGAGCTACAGTGTGTGCTTTCATACAGACACTGTGGTCTTGACAGCTCAACGCCACGAGGTAATTCATTTTATAACACGGATTAAAAAAAAAACAATAGCGTTTTTATATGTCGTTTAAGCAATATATATGTATATTCAATTTGAGCGTATAATACAAACAATTTTATTGAGGTTATGCTCGTGAAATATATCGATGCGATGCTCGTAGTTCCACTCGGGGCCGATAGGTGGCGCCGTTTCGAGTGACGTACAACGTTAAGCGGCATGTCAAAAGCATAATAATGCCCCGGATACACACGTGTGAAGCTGTTAGTTAGCGAATCGTTTAATTAAAATGAATTTTGATAGGCGGTTGACATTCAGCGAGATATTTTTTTTTTTTTTATAGAATAGGAAGGCGGACGAGCATATGGGCCACCCGATGGGAAGTGGTCATTGACGTCCATAGACATTGGCATTGTAAGAAATGTTAATCATCGCTCACATCATCAATGCGCCACCAACCTCGGGAACTAAGATGCTATGCCCCCGTGCCTGTATTTACACTGGCTCACTCACCCTTCAAACCGGAACACAACAATACCGAGTACCGCTCGTCTGCGGTAGAATATCTGACGAGGGGGTGGGACCTACCCGGACGGGCTCCCACAAAGCCCTCCCACCAGTAAAAATATATCGTATTGTCACCCCGACACTTCAACACGTGCCCCCCCCGCAGCTGAAGTGGTGGCTGCGCTCGGGCGGCGGCGTGGCGGTGTACGTGGTGGGCGTGCGCGACTGCGGCGCGCTGCGCGGGCTGCGGGCGGGCGCGCTGCGGGCGTCGCTGCGCGCGCTGCGGGACATGGCGCGCGCGCTCGGCGCCGCCCTCGTGGGCGCGCGGGCCCGCCGCGTGGCGCCCGCGCGCGCCGTCGCCGAGGTGTACATCCGCAAAGTGGGCACGCCTTGAACTGGTACACCGAGGGGCCGCGAGGCCGCGATCGAGACGGAGATGGTTTGTCGATGTGTGCTTATAACGTTGCCATAGTACCCGCGTTCCCTGTTTTGGGAGATTTTCGGGACTTAATTAAAACTAAATAGGGTTATTAAATTTTACTTTTTAATGTTGATTATACATTTTTTTAATTATAATATTTTATAATAATGTTCTAGTAACTAAATTAAATATTGAGTATTTAATTACAGGCACAAGGGACATAACATCTTAGTTCCCAAGGTTGGTGGCGCATTGGCGATGTAAGCGATGGTTAACATTTCTTGCAATGCCAATGTCTATGGGCGTTGGTGACCACTTACCATCAGGTGGCCCATATGCTCGTCCGCCTTCCTATTCTATAAAAAAAAATATTTATAAGGCCTCTTATCCAGAAGTTTTTGATTCGATTATCATGTAGAGATCCTATACGTGTGTACTCGTAATAAGGAGATGACGCCTTATCCCAGCTGTGGGTAAAAATGCTGTTACATTTTTAAACAAATTAAATGATACCTACTCAGTCGGGACAAAAACCGACTTTGTTAATATTATATTGTAATATCATTTATTTTATCCTCAGATAAATATTTTATGGTCAAGAAACTTAGTTGTAATTACAATGGCAGTATAAAATTTGATCTTGAAATTGTAATGACGTCATTGGTTGATGGTATGTGAGCTGTTTGTAGTGCGCAATACAATAGTTTTTCTTTTCTACAGGTGAACTCGATAACGGTAGAGGGGGCGCTCGCCTGAACATGTTCAGGCATTTGCACGAAGTGAAAAATGGTAGGACGTCCTCGCTCAGCCACGAGATACTCGGCTTCGATGCTCAGGTGCGCTAATGATTATTTTGACGTTTATTTAAATTAAGAACAATCCCCCACCCACTTGCAAAGCCCGGGCAAACACCACTGCACTTTGATGTGCTTAATTAATGGGCACATTGTCAGGAGATCTGCTTTTATGGGATGAAGTATTGCTATGTATATCCATCAACCCGCATTGAAGCTGCAAGTTAGAGCTCCAAATCACAAGTTGAGGGGAGGCCTTAGCCCAGCAGAGGTGTTATTTTTTTTTATAATAAGTAAATAGAAAAAAAAAGTAATAGTAAGTTGTACACTAGAAGTGAGATTTGGAAGCGTGTAAAGACATTGTTTGCGCCTGAACTCTCTAATTTTCACCCTGGGATTATGTAAATGTCTATGTCCCACGGCTGGGCTAATCCCTCCCTCTTCTCCCTTTGATGAGGAGCTTATTCCAATACGCTGTTCCAATTTAGTGTTGCTAATCTGGGTTTTAACACGCTATCATTGGTATCGATTTACATATTCTATTCACTACCATCTCGGTTCTCAATAGGATTAAGAGTGTGTGGGAATAGAGACTGTCTGTGCTTGCACGCACACACAAGTACCATTATTAGTCCCGTGCAGTTGTCTAAACCGTTCGTATCCGTAACAGCCTGTGAATGTCCCAATGTGCTGGGCTAAAGGCGGGTTGGTGGAATACACATGTGGCAGAATTTCAGTGAAATTAGACACATGCAGGTTTCCTCACGATGTTTTCCTTCACCGTCAAGTAGAGATGAATTATAATCACAAATTAAGCACATGAAAATTCAGTGGTGCTTGCCCGGGTTTGAACTCACGATCATTGGTTAAGATTCAGGCGTTCTTACCACTGGGACATCTCGGCTACAAGTTGTCTAAACATCTTTATCTAGTTTTCATACTCATTTTTCAATTATATTAATCTTTGTAAAAGCTTCCGTTATTCTATTATCCAGTTGTATGATGGCGTATGTTACACCCCGTTAACGAAGGATGGCGCTCATTCGAAATGTCACATTCCTGAATCGCGCTGTCTAGATATTCGCTACTGAGTATATATAGTGTAGAAGTGATTGTTCTAGTGATCTAATAAATTGTAGTTTCATTTAACTAATCCCAGGTATCAGTGTTGCAGAACTATCGATAGTTTGACCTCGAAAACTATTATCGACAGTACTTCCGAAAGTATCGTCTTGTGTCAATATTGTCGATATTATCGATAGTTACTATAGCTCTCTGTTCACAATACTATTGGTAACTCATTTGCCTGCCTCGTTGGTCTAGTGGCTTGATATAAGACCGCAGACCCCGGAGGTCCTGAGTTCAATTCCCAGATCGGGCCAATAAAAAGTTATTGGGTTTTTCTGTTAGAAAATTCTCAGTAGCAGCCCGGAGTCTGGAAGTTGGAAGTGTGTACACTCCCGTGCCTCGGAAAGCACGTAAAGCCGTTGGTCCTGCGCCTGAACTCTTTCCGGTCATGTCGGATCGCCGTCCCATCGGATTATGGGAGTTAGGGAATAGAGAGTGCACCTGTGATTTTGCACACACTTGTGCACTATAATATCTCCTGCGTAGTTGGCTAATCTCTCTTGAGATTGGCCGCCGTGGCCGAAATCGGTCTGGAGGACATTATTATTATTAATACTATTGATAACAGCAATCCATAGAAATTCATTCGATAGTAACGATTTAATAAAACTTCATTAATATTAGTGTTGTTACTGGGCCTACTACATTACTTATCTTGAGAAAGCAATAATAATATAATAATAAAAATGATAACCCCACTGACGTATCTTTACATTGCCGACGTGGTGGGGCTTGTGCGCTTCAATGATTCTTAGCGCTATGCCAATAGAGCTACTCATGTTGGATTGGCCTAAGATGAGAAGACAGACCAAGATAGATACAACCCAAGCCAAGGTGGAACAGCGTACGTCGAGGGCTCCATGGCTAAGGGGGTGCTTAGTCGTTAGTATACGTGTAGCGTTGAATAAACGCATTACTCGCTTCATGCATAGTTGGTTAAAGCACCGCTATGCGTGACGTCACTGCCGAGCTGATGCGCTCGGGCGCGCCTCGGGACCGTCGTGCAACATCGATTTTACCCCGCTCGCCAGTCGTTTTCCGATACCGACGCCGTGAGGCCGCGCGCGCACCGTTCGATACTCATTGCTATACAACGCTTTTACGTATTACGCTTTATTCCTCTCATATTTCTTAGTTGTTCTATTTTCATACTTAAACGCTATCACTGTACCTTCGCTATATCTTTCTTGTGAACCCCTTCTGTGCTTGTGACAATATATGTGTGTAAAAACTATATAGTTTGATTTATCGCTGCTTAACTTTTCCTATGATAGTTAAATTCAACTATAAGTGGTGACCCGTACGAACACTCGCACTATTATAGACTGTGTACGTTGCAATTAACAGTAATAAGTTAAAATGGCAAACAATGGCGCGAAGGAAGAAGTGTGCCGCGTTGGCGTCAAGGTGCCGCCATTTTGGCCGAACGAACCGGCATTGTGGTTTGTTCAATTAGAAGGACAATTCGCCTTGTCTAATATAACGGCGGATGGCACGAAGTTCTACCACGTTATCGCCAATTTAGACTACAAATATGTATGCGAGGTAAAAGATGTAATCACGAATCCGCCGGCAGAAAATAAATACGAAAAAATAAAAACAGAATTAATTTCGCGGTTGTCGGCGTCACAGGAGCAAAGGGTAAGACAATTACTTACCCACGCAGAGTTAGGAGTTCGGAAACCCTCTCAATTTCTTCGACATCTGCGGAGCCTAGCTGGAGCTGATGTACCGGACGAATTCATACGCTCGCTGTGGACGAACCGATTGCCTAGTCACGTTCAGGCGATTATTGCAGCTCAAGCCGATCTCCCCCTCGACACGGTGGCGCAAATTGTAGATAAGATCCACGAGGTATCTCTGCAACCTCAGGTAGCAGCAGCATCGACGTCGACTTCAACACCGTCAGGATGTCCGACGACGCTCATAGAAAAGCTTGTTCAGCGAGTCGACGACCTGTCACGGCAAGTTGCGGAGCTATCCATCAGGTCCCGCTCGCGTTCGAGAAGTCGAGCGCGTTCTCCACGCTGGCGTCGACGGTCCCGGAGCCGCTCTAATGCTGGCTCGAGCCATTGCTGGTACCATCGGCGTTTCGGCAACCAGTCGACGAAGTGCCGCTCCCCGTGTTCGTTTCACTCGGGAAACGAACCAAGCAGTCAGTGAAGGCGGCAACGCGTGACTGTAATAGTGTAGCTGGTGGCCGCGTTTTCATAACGGACTGTAAGACTAAAGTGCAGTATTTAATAGATACAGGTTCTGACCTTTGTGTATATCCACATAATTATATTCGAGATAGGAAGTGTATAAAGACAGACTATCAGCTGTTCGCAGCCAATGGGTCCACAATAAATACTTTCGGCTGGGTGAACCTTTCCTTAGACTTTGGACTCAGGCGTGCTTTTACGTGGCGTTTTGTCATAGCTGACGTCACTAAACCTATTATAGGCATAGACTTTTTATCGCATTATAATTTGCTTGTGGACGCTAGACACCATCGCTTAATAGACAATATTACTTCACTAAGTGCTCTTGCTAAACCTGCATCACATGTTGTGTGCCAAATTAAATCTTTTACAGGTACTTCGCGATACCATGACCTGTTTTCACAGTTTCCGGATCTCACTAGACCCGCTGGAGACCTGTCTCCGCGTGAGGTCAAGCACAACACACTCCACTACATACGCACGACTTCCGGACCTCCTGTATACAGCCGTCCTCGTCGTTTAGCACCGTATAGACTCCGGATTGCTATCAAGGAGTTTGAGGATATGGTAAGAGCAGGTATCGCAAGGCGATCCGATAGCCCGTGGTCGTCCCCGTTACATCTCGTGCCAAAGAAAAACAATGAGTGGCGGCCATGCGGAGATTACCGTGCACTTAACGCGCGCACAATACCTGATCGATACCCAGTCCGCCATATAGGTGATATAGCGCATAATCTTGCCGGCTGCACAGTGTTTAGTAAAATTGACCTAATCCGGGCGTATAATCAGATCCCAGTCAACATTGCTGATATACCTAAGACTGCTATAACTACCCCGTTCGGAATGTTTGAGTTTCCATATATGAGTTTTGGTCTACGCAATGCTGCTCAAACATTCCAACGCTTTATAGATGAGATACTCAAAGGTTTAGACTTCTGTTTTCCTTATATTGATGACATCCTTGTGGCCTCTCAGGACGAGACGCAGCACCGTGAACACCTGAAGCAAATCTTTCAGCGTTTACAGGACCACGGTGTCGTGATCAACGCTTCGAAATCCGTATTAGGGGAGCCACAGGTGGAGTTTCTGGGGTACGTCGTCTCTGCAGAAGGTACGAGGCCGCATCCTCAAAAGGTGGAAGCCATACAAAAATTCTCGCAACCCAAGACCATCAGGGAACTACGAAGATTTCTGGGTATGACAAATTTTTACCGCCGTTTTGTTTCTAGCGCAGCAAGGATACAAGCCCCATTGCACGAGCTACTGTCTGGTCCAGCTATCAAAGCCAGTACACCTATTGTTTGGTCAAACGAGCTTCAGAAGGCATTCGAAGCGTGTAAGGCAAGTCTAGCTCAAGCCACACTTTTAGCACACCCGCATCCAACAGCTGAATTAACTCTGTGGACAGATGCTTCAGACAACGCGATCGGCGCTGTACTACAGCAGGAAATAGACTCCGTGTGGCAACCGCTTGCTTTCTTCTCCAAAAAGCTCAGTAGATCACAGCGAAAATATAGTCCATTCGACAGAGAACTACTAGCGATCTACGAAGGCGTTAAACATTTCCGTCATATGGTAGAAGGGAAAGACTTCACCATATATACCGATCACAAACCAATAGTATCGGCGTTCAGAAAGGCCTCAGAGAATTGCTCACCACGCCAATTTCGGTATTTTGATTTTGTGTCGCAATTCACAACTAATATTAAATATGTCGCAGGTGAAGACAACGTGGTAGCCGATGCTCTCTCACGCACGGATGCAATTACCACCGCCATCGACTTGGACGCATTAGCTTTATCGCAAGCGAATGACGACGAGCTCCAAGGAATTTTAAGAAGCAATACTTCTTGTCTGGACCTCCAGAGATTAGACATTTCTGGTTCCGGTAAGACGATTTACTGCGATATGTCCTGCTTATCACCACGTCCTTATCTGACTCCAGAATTCCGCCGACAAGCGTTCGACTGCTTTCACGGATTGAGTCACCCAGGTGTTAAAGCAACAACCAGACTGGTCACGCAAAACTACGTGTGGCCTAATATTAAAAAGGACTGTGCCGAGTGGACTCGTAACTGTCTGTCATGTCAACGCTCGAAAGTTTCCAGACACACTCGATCTCCTGTACAGCATTTTGTTCCTCCGTCGAACAGATTCAGCCATGTACACATTGATCTAATCGGACCTCTGCCAGCCTCACAAGAGTATAAGTATTGTCTTACAGCCGTGGACAGATTCACTCGTTGGCCAGAGGTAATACCACTCTCCGACATCAAAGCTGACACAGTGGCAAATGCTTTTGTTGCTGGTTGGATTTCACGTTTTGGCTGTCCCGAGAAGATAACAACGGATCGAGGAAAACAATTTGAGGCATTTTTATTTAAGGAACTTTCGAAGCTGATAGGTGTCAATCATATACAGACCACAGCATACCATCCCGCTGCGAATGGAATGGTCGAACGGTTCCATCGGCAACTCAAGGCGGCGATAATGTGCCACAATGACGAAAACTGGGTTGAAGTACTTCCGCTAGTTCTTTTAGGAATTCGTTCAGCATGGAAGGAGGACATAAGCACGTCATCAGCTGAACTAGTGTATGGAGAGCCCTTACGATTACCTGGCACATTTTTCAACAACTGTCCCACTGAAATCGTGGATTGCACAGATTTTCTCGCACGACTACGAGAAAACATTCGGAAACTTAAACCTACACCAGTTGTTCACCATGGCAGAACTCCTGTTTTCATCAGCAAGGACTTGCGATCTGCTCTACAAGTTTTTATACGGCAAGATTTCGTTCGCAAGCCTTTACAGGCACCGTACGCTGGACCATATACCGTCATCGAACGAGGAGACAAATTCTTCAAGATCGACATTCGGGGGAAACCTACCACCGTTTCGATAGACAGATTAAAACCAGCGTACATACTGAGTGACCAAGCGCCGCGCACGGAAGTTGGGATGAAACAGATAGAGGATACAGTTAGAAGTAATGAAGATCGCCGTACTCGATCAGGTCGAAGAGTACGTTTTCCCGACGTTTTTCGACCTTAACGGTCTCCGGGGGGGCTGATGTAGCGTTGAATAAACGCATTACTCGCTTCATGCATAGTTGGTTAAAGCACCGCTATGCGTGACGTCACTGCCGAGCTGATGCGCTCGGGCGCGCCTCGGGACCGTCGTGCAACATCGATTTTACCCCGCTCGCCAGTCGTTTTCCGATACCGACGCCGTGAGGCCGCACGCGCACCGTTCGATACTCATTGCTATACAACGCTTTTACGTATTACGCTTTATTCCTCTCATATTTCTTAGTTGTTCTATTTTCATACTTAAACGCTATCACTGTACCTTCGCTATATCTTTCTTGTGAACCCCTTCTGTGCTTGTGACAATATATGTGTGTAAAAACTATATAGTTTGATTTATCGCTGCTTAACTTTTCCTATGATAGTTAAATTCAACTATATACGAACTTTAGAGACAAGGGGACCTCTAATTTAATTTACCCTTATCACAGTGAGTGCAGGGCTCTGCTGTGATTGACTTTTATGTCCCTAGCTACTCGTGGGAATAATATGATAACTAGGTCTAAAACTAAAAAATATATACAGGCGAACGTGCCATCGTTAGTAGAAGAGTCCACGCAGACTTCTAATTCATCCTCTAAATCTTTATTCCCATCAATACCCTCTTCATCACCAATTTTGTATGCATCTTCACCAAATTCATCATCAACCGTTGCTCAACTGGCGGATGTTGCACAGGAGACAAATTTTGTCAGTGAACCTGTGCCCACCACCAGTGGCGTAAAAAAACGTAAAAAATTGAGTATGGAAATGAATAAGTTCATCCTACGTACCTACCTATATCTTACAAATTTAGAATCAGACACAAATTCATATCTTTCTTCATTACATATAAAATTTATAGATAAATATCCACATATGGAAGTAAGCAGACACAGAATTGGTGACCAACGTAGAGCTATTATACAAAAGAATATATTATCACAAGAAACCATTGATCAGATTTACGATGAAGTTAAAACAGAATTGGAAGTAATCCAAACTCAGATACAACAAAACGCCACAAATCTTAAAACATCCCTTAACACACTAACAGGAAAACGTATGAAATGGACAAATGAATGCAATGAAGCAATTATTAGGATTTATTTCAAAATAACACAATTAGAGACTAATAAGACCGCTTATAGAAAACGTTTGTATGAAGAGTTTATAAACTTATACCCAGAGTTTACACACATTACAGAGCAAAGATTAGCGGATCAACGAAGGGCAATAATAAATAATAAATATATTAAACAAGATAGATTAACACTGATTAAACAACAAGTAGCAGATGAATTACATTATACACACACACTAATGGAAGACACAGATAATGAACATTTACAAACAACAGAACAAAGTAATATTACACACTACGATGCATTCAAATCTAATTCAAAAACAAACTCACAAGCTAGGAAAATCAGCTAGGAAAATCGGAATCAGTGCATGTAATTGTAGTGTTTTGCACACTACAGTTACATGCACTGATTCCGTTCCGTTCCGTCAACCCCTATCGATGAACAAAACATAGAAAGTATCACCCACGATCATGATACGACTTTAGAAGTAAACACTGAAATAGAGAACACATTCGTTCATGCTCTAGAACATTTTTGTGATACTGAACCAACTAGCAGACCATACATACCTAAACAAAGGACTTCTAAAAAGTTTTCATTAATAATGAAATACATAGATACAATGATACTGACAAAATTTGTAAACACTAATACTGATTTTATCACTCTACAGACAATAATTTACTGTGCAGCATGGACAGCAGCTAAATGTAATGGGGCAAGAATGACATTCTTAACACAAAACAACCACCAAAACAAATCATACAGAAAACCTAGTTGGCAAAGAAGATTAGAAAATAAAATAAGGAAGTTGCGAGCCAATATAGGCAGGTTAACACAATTTATTAGAGGAAATAGAAACCCAAAAGTAGTAGCTGCAGTAGAACTCATAAAGACACAATATCAATCACACGCACAATATGAAAATACAAACACGCATATAGAACACTTCTTAGATACCTTAAAACAGAAACTCAATGCAGCAGCTAGTAGACTTACGAGAGATATTTTACGTGTACTGCCCGTAAAATAGAAAACAAAACATTTGCTAACAATGAAAAAATCTTCTATAGAAATTTATTATCTAACTGCAAAGATAATGAGCAAAATCTAGAAATACCTCCCCCTGAAATATTTCGACAATTCTGGGCTAAGACACAACAAGAAGGAGGAAACATAATGAACATGAAGACTGGGTTAACGAAATAACTACACATATTCCAGAGATGGAGTTCAACTTCATACCAATAGAAACATTTATAGATGTCATCAAACGAATGCACAATTGGAAATCCCCAGGCTCAGACAATATTCACAACTATTGGTACAAGAAATTTAGTAGCACACACTCATACATACATAAGTACTTAAATACATTCATTCAATCACCACATTTACTACCGAAATATATAACTCATGGAATCACATACTTAGTACCTAAAGATAAACAGGATAACACAAATCCAGATAAATACCGACCAATTACTTGCTTACAAACCATATATAAAATTTTATCAGCTTGCATAAGTGAAGAAATATACAAACATTTAACTAAACATAATATATTAGCCGAACAGCAAAAGGGGTGTAGAAAAAATAGCCAAGGTTGTAAGGAGCAGCTTACTTTTGATGCAATCATTTTAAGTAGTGCGGTAAAATCAAAATCAGTTATCCATACTATGTTTATTGATTATCAAAAAGCCTTTGATTCAGTCCCGCATAGCTGGTTATTGTATGTCTTAAAATTGTATAAAATAAACCCAACCCTCATATCATTTCTTCAAAATTCTATGCAAAACTGGCAAACTGTATTAAAAATAAAACAATCGTCCATGAAATCTCTAACTACTGAACCAATCCGTATCCAACGAGGAATTTTTCAAGGAGACGCTCTGAGCCCCCTCTGGTTTTGCTTGGCCTTAAATCCTCTTTCACTCTTGTTAAATAAAACCAATACAGGATTCACACTTTACGGTAATAACACCCAATATAACTTATCACACCTCATGTACATGGACGATATAAAACTCTACTCCACTGACAAAAACACGCTGCTTGAGTTAGCAAGCATTACGGAACAGTTCTCAAAAGATATTCATATGAAATTCGGAGTTGACAAGTGCAAAATTCTGTCAATCTTGAAAGGAAAAATCCTTAATAATAGCTACACACTCGAAACTGGTGAACAAATTGAACCAATGGATGAACTAAGCACATAAAATACCTTGGTTTTAAACAATCTAGGCAAATACTACAAACTACGACAAAACAAGAACTGCTTACAAAATTCTCGCACCGATTAAATCTCGTATTAAATACACCACACCTTAACTCTAAAAACACAATAAAAGCTATTAAAACATTTGCCATACCCTTACTTACGTACTCTTTCGGAATAATACAATGGTCAAAAAGTGACATAAAAAAATTGCAGCGAACTATAAGCTCTCACTTCACTAAATATAGGAAACATCATTCAAAATCTTGTATTCAAAGGCTCACACTACCACGCAAAGAAGGAGGAAGGGGATTAATAGACATACACAATTTACACAATAAGCAGATACTCTCACTCAGACCATACTTCCATGATAAATCCGAACACTCACCTCTACATAGACACGCAACAGAAATAGACAAAAAGCTTACACCATTAAACCTACATGACAAAAACACTCAAGTAAACGAACATATCATAAGTACACAACAACAAATGTTGGCATGGACTGAAAAAACACTGCATGGGAGGCACCGAGCCTATTTGAACCAACCCCACGTCGACAAAGAGAAGTCGAACGAATGGCTCAAACGAGGTGAACTGTTCCCTGAGACCGAAGGTTTTATGCTCGCCATTCAAGACCAAATAATAGAAACTCGTAACTATAGGAAGTACATAATGAAGGATAATAATCAACCTACTGACTTATGTAGACAATGTAACGCAGCCTCTGAAACTATTCAGCACATAACGGGGGTTTGCAAATCTCTCGCACAGACCGATTATAAGCATCGACATGATCAAGTGGCTGCAATCATACACCAACATTTAGCATACAAATATAAACTTATAACAGAAATGAATCCATATTACAAATATAAACCGGAAAGTGTTTTAGACACTAGAAACCACAATATCTACTGGGATAGAACAATAATAACTGACAAAACTATCTGTTATAATAGACCAGATAATATCTGGTCTATTATAACAGATCTATATAGATATAATTTTATAGATATAATCTTATCGATATAGCCGTTCCTAATTCACATAACATACAAACCACAATATCTGAAAAGTTAAGTAAATATCAAGATATCGCCATAGAAATTAAAACGCAATGGAAAGCACAAACAGTACACATAGTCCCAATAGTCCTATCATCCACAGGTATCGTGCCAAAATCCTTGACACAAAGTCTGAACACCTTACAAATGCCAGCGTATATCGTCCATATACTTCAAAAAGCCATAATCCTTAACACCTGCCGTATCACCCGAAAAATTTATATCATCATCCACTTTATCATCAACGTTTTTAATATAAGCAACACTCCTTAACGCTTGGCTTCAGCCCGCGTTTTCGGTTTAAGCCCTTCGAAAGAAGAGAAACTTTAAAAGTTAAATAGAAATAATAATAATAATAATATTGGACATTATTCACACACGGTCATCTGATCCCAAATTAAGCAGAGCTTGTGTTATGGAAACCATACAACTGATATACTACATATACTACTTTTCTTTTGTAAATACATACTTGTATCGTCCACCGCATGCACATCCAAACAGACATACTACACAACACATTCCAACTCAACATAGAATATTGGATTGACGACACAACGGACGATCGAACGTACACAGTGGACAACCGCATTGCTTATCTCCGTTGTGACGTCGTCCTTTGTTCTGTGTTGAGGCCCCGCCTACCGGTGCAAGCGCATTGGAGCGACGGATCTTTTATATTGGCTACGAATGATCCTACCAACGTTTACGACTTACGCATTATTCATTATTCTACCACCGTCATAACCGTTACTTGCGCTTATTTTTTACGTCTACAGATAAATTGTATTTACAAAGAAAGTCTACACCTATGATAGCTTTGGTTACATCCGCAACAATAAAGCGCCAAGGAAAATCCCTGCGTAAGCCTAGATCTAAATTAAAATTAACAAAACCATACGTGTTGATGACACTGCCGTTAGCCGCCGACAGTTGATAGCCAGTCTGCTTGCACTGGTTGTGTAGGGCCCGAGGAAATACGCACAAGTCACTGCCCGTGTCGATAAGGAACTCGTTCTTGGTCCGGCGGTCAGTGACGAATAGACGACCTGGTGTTGGGTTGGAGCAATCGGTAGTCATCATTACCGACTGCTTTGAGAGTTTCCCGCCTTCGAAAAGTCACACGGCTTTATGCACTTCGTTGCGCCGTCCCTAAACCGTTGGTGATACCAGCATATCGGATACTTCCGATAGCTGGACTCGGAACGTCTGGATGATCCACTTCTGTCACGGCGCTGATGTCGAGTCCTCGAGCGGGGTCGTCTGCCAAGCTCAAGGGTCAGATCCTTAACCATTCTCCGCAATTCGGCGATCTCACCAGCCATGGACTGTAAACTGGGTCCATGCGCAGATGTCGCAGCAATGTGGTGCGGTGGGGATGCTATATCTTGCACTCTGTCGGCCAAGTCTGCAAGGGTCTCCAGTGAGCTATGAGGCTGTGATGCGAGAAGGGTCTGGATGTTTCCGGGCAGGCGACTGCACCAGATGGTACGGAGAAAGTCCTCAGGCACGTTCTCGCCCGCGAGGTTCTGGAGATGACGCAGGAATTGGGATGGCTTTCTATCTCCAAGGTCTTCATGCATGAGAAGCTGTTTCACCTTACGCTCTTGAGAAGCCGAAAGTCGCTTGATTAGCTCGGTTTTTAATTTATTGTATTTATCAGCAGCAGGTGGAGCCAGTAAAATATCCTTGACCTCGCGCGAATATTGGTGGTCGAGGTTGCCGATGACGTAATTGAACTTGGTGGAGTCACCAGTAATTCCGGCGTTCGCGAATAGAGCCTCGACTTGTGCGAACCAGTCTTCCGGGTCATCAGGGTAAAAAGATGGTAGTCGAAGACCGGCGTTAAAAGTTCCAGAGCGTTCGCCGTCAGTACTAACGCGCTGCATAGGGCGTGGTTTTCGCTTGGTCACGTTATGACCGCCATTTTGTGAAGTGCATGACTTAGCAGAATCGCTGCTTTCGCTCATGGTGGTCTTTAATAAAATTACAGCTCGGGGTCACCAGTTATGGGTGAGTGATGCGTGTGTTAGGGTCTGTGAGAATATTATAATAAGAAATGAAACTCACGCGGATGGTCCATAAATGTGTATATTATATACACGTTATACACACAATATATGCACACAGAAGAAATAACGTTATACAGGCATAGAAGATCACATATGTACACATAAACACGAACACAATACTTAAACACAAAGTGAATTATTTTTAAGCGCAAGTAACGGTTATGACGGTGGTAGAATAATGAATAATGCGTAAGTCGTAAACGTTGGTAGGATCATTCGTAGCCAATATAAAAGATCCGTCGCTCCAATGCGCTTGCACCGGTAGGCGGGGCCTCAACACAGAACAAAGGACGACGTCACAACGGAGATAAGCAATGCGGTTGTCCACTGTGTACGTTCGATCGTCCGTTGTGTCGTCAATCCAATATTCTATGTTGAGTTGGAATGTGTTGTGTAGTATGTCTGTTTGGATGTGCATGTGGTGGACGCCACATCATCGTCGCCATTACATTTAGCTCCGAAGAAGGACAACGGATGGCGACCTTGCGGGGACTACCGCAAGCTCAACGCGAGGACAATTCCGGACATGTACCCCATCCGACATATCCACGATTTCGCGCATAATATATCAGGTTGTACAATTTTTTCTACAATCGACTTGGTTAAAGCTTACAACCAAGTGCCGGTTAGTGAAGATGACATCCCAAAAACTGCCATTACAACCCCGTTTGGTTTGTTCGAGTTCCCATTCATGACCTTTGGTCTCAGGAAAGCAGGCCAAACGTTTCAAAGGTTGGTTGACGAGATGACTCGCGGGTTAGATTTTGTTTACCCTTACCTGGATGACTTCCTGGTTTTCTCCAAAAGTCAGGCCGAACACGAGAAGCATCTGCATCAACTGTTCGGGAGAATGCGAGACTACGGCATGCTGGTCAACTCAGCCAAGTGTGTCTTCGGTGCCGAGGAGGTAACGTTTTTAGGTTACAGAATTTCGGCAGCTGGTACCAAGCCCTTAGACTCTAAGGTAGACGCCATCAAGCAATTCCCAGTACCTAAAACCGTCCAACAGCTGAGACGTTACCTAGGTATGTTGAATTTTTACAGGCGATTTATACCTCAGGCTGCTAAAATCCAACAGCCCCTCCACGCCTTACTCACTGGTTCAGTGAAGGGCTCCCACCCAGTCCATATATCTGGCGAAGCCCTCGCAGCATTTAACCAGAGTAAGGAGAGTCTTTGTGATGCCACTTTACTTGCACACCCAGATATCCAGGCCAAACTAGCTCTCGTCACAGATGCGTCTGACCAGGCAGGCAGGCAGTCTTGCAGCAACACAAAGATGGGATTTGGCAACCGCTAGCATTTTTCTCACGGAAACTGAGTCCGGCACAGCAAAAGTATTCCCCGTATGATCGCGAGCTTCTTGCTATCTACGAGGGAATCAAACACTTTCGCCACATGCTAGAGGCGCGACATTTCACAGTCTATACTGACCACAAGCCATTGCTTTACGCCTTCCACGAGAGGAAAAGTAGCAGCTCCCCTCGTCAGTATAGACACCTGGATTTCATAGCGCAGTTCACCACAGACATTCAGCATATATCTGGCAAAGATAATGTTGTTGCTGATGCCTTGTCCCGGGTGGACGCACTACAGAGCCCTGTCGCCATTGAAACACTCGCCAAATCCCAAATCAACGACCCTGAATTAACACTTCTACTCGGTGGTGAATCTTCACTCCGCCTCGAGAAGAAGACAATTGACGGTAGCCTAATGTCACTATACTGTGACGTAAGCACCCCTACGCCGAGACCATTCGTGACTAAATCACTTAGGCGTCAAGTCTTCGACAGTCTGCACTACCTTAGTCACCCTGGTGCTAATGCGACTGCCAAACTTGTATCGCAGCGATACGTGTGGCCAGGTGTGCGGAAAGACTGCCGCGAATGGTCACGGAAGTGCCTGGATTGCCAACGTGCCAAGGTCACAAGACATGTGACAGCACCATTAGGCACCTTCGAATTACCACGAGCCAGGTTCACTCAAATTCACATTGACCTAGTGGGACCTCTTCCGCCATCTGAAGATTTCAAATATTGCCTCACAGCTGTAGACCGTTTTACTAGATGGCCTGAGGCGATACCTATCGCAGACATAACAGCTGAGACGGTTGGCAAGGCACTGCTGTCGGGATGGATATCCCGTTTTGGCTGTCCGACAGACATCGTTACCGACCGCGGACGTCAGTTCGAGTCCGCTCTGTTTAACTGCCTGTCCAAGATAGCCGGGTTTCATCATCGACGAACCACCGCCTACCACCCCGCATGCAATGGTCTTGTAGAGCGATTTCATCGTCAGCTGAAATCATCGATCATGTGCCATGCCGATAGCCATTGGACCGAATCGCTACCTCTGGTCCTCCTTGGCATGCGCAGTTGCATCAAAGAAGATCTCAACTCTTCATCCGCGGAGCTCGTATATGGCGAACCTCTTCGCCTCCCCGGAGAATTTTTCAATTCCTGTGTAGACGGTACCACGGACCTTTCCGACTTCACCGCTCGCCTGCACAGGATAATTAATAATCTCCGACCCTCTCCAGCCTCACGTCACGCGAATAATAAAGTCTTCGTATTTAAAGACCTCGCTTCCTCCACCCACGTATTTCTCAGGGAAGACGCGGTGCGGGGATCCTTACAACCACCATACACCGGCCCTTATAAGGTTGTACAAAGTGGAGACAAAGTCTTTAGAATCCTAGTCAAGGGTAAACAGGTCTCCGTCTCCATCGACCGTCTAAAACCAGCGTACATGGCCACAGAACCCGCCACAAGCATCGAAGTCCAGCACGGCAACATCAGCCAAGCTAAAGATGCTGTGTGCCCCGATGTCCGAGCAACTCGCTCGGGTCGAAAGGTCCGATTCCCGGATTTTTACCGTCCGTAGGGACGCTCTCTGGGGGGGGAGTGATGTGGCGTCCACCACATGCACATCCAAACAGACATACTACACAACACATTCCAACTCAACATAGAATATTGGATTGACGACACAACGGACGATCGAACGTACACAGTGGACAACCGCATTGCTTATCTCCGTTGTGACGTCGTCCTTTGTTCTGTGTTGAGGCCCCGCCTACCGGTGCAAGCGCATTGGAGCGACGGATCTTTTATATTGGCTACGAATGATCCTACCAACGTTTACGACTTACGCATTATTCACTATTCTACCACCGTCATAACCGTTACTTGCGCTTAAAAGTTTGCGGGCCACAGCAAGTACCAACGCACCACGCTCCACGGGCTCACGGGTTACTCCCCGCACTACGCCATGCTCGTTGTAAGTATGTTTATTTATTACTAGTTCCCATACGTGTGGGGGGGGGGGTTCAGAGTTTAGGTATCCTAAGTCTTTTTCTATAGCCCTGATAACGTGTTTTCAAATTATTATTAGGTAAGGATTTTTTTGGAGTCCTGACATATCAAACCAAAAGTTAATTTTCATTTTATTGAATAAATATCTTATCTTAATAATACATTTTTACAAACAGCTCAAAATCAAAATAATTTATTCAGGTAATAATATATAAACCTAACACCGGCTCAAACTGTAGATCCTACTAAAAATAATCGGCAAAAAACTAAACTCTTTTGCTACAATTAAACTATGTAAGAGTTTAAACACAATTTTTTATCATATTTATAAACCCTTATCGAGCAATACGTCTTATTAATGAAAGTTTTTTAAGAGAGAGAGTTGGTTCCTCCTAACTGGCCTAGGCCAGTCTGGGTACGGGCCGCGGGGTTGCCCCCTAACCTGTCGTGTCTTTAATTTTTGGCCCGAGGGGCCAGGGTCACAGCGACCCAGTGCCTGTAAGTTTTTTAAATCAGCTACAAGATAATATTATAGATGGCACTGTAGTCATAATATCAACTTGTACTATAAAGTTTTTTTTTTTATTTCTAGATTTCGGCAACAGCCGGTATAACTCGCATCACAGAAGAACACATCGGTCTTCTGCTGGCTTTGGACATGCCGTTCTTCGCAGTCATCAACAAGTGTGAACTGGTTAGCAACATCAACGCTGTTGTAGCAAGGCTGGCTCAATTGTTGGAACCCGGTAATAAGGTCAATGATTTTATTTTAAATAGCATCTATAAAGACTAGCTTATAAACTAGGTTATTATTTCTTACATCAATGCTTTTGGGTGATGGTGACCACTTACCATCAGGTGGCCCAATTGCCCGTCCACACACATATAACATAAAGAGAAGCCGGGGAGGGGGGAAAGTTTAACAGACAAATAGATATATTTACTTTCCCATTTATAATATTAGTTTATATTGTAATTGGAAACATGCAGGTTTCCTCGCGATGTTCTTCAAGGAGCACGAGATGATAAATCAGGGATGCTGTATAATTTATAGATTTATTTAAATTTAAAGTAATGGTATATATTGGTATTATTACAGAAACCGCTGTTAATAACTGACGAGAATATGGCAAGGAACTGCGTTGCGCCGCAAAAGTCGATACTGGACACCATAGACAATCTAGACGAGGAAATCAAAAAGGATGAGGAGTGAGTAGCTTCACAAGCCTTTATTTAACCCGAAGTGTTTCTGGGTGAACTCTTATGTATGACCTTAAAACGAGTCCCATACTATTGGTAATGGTAATAGTATTGTCTATAGCTACGCCAACCACCCTTGCTAGATACTTGCCTTTCACGCCAAAGGTTGTGGGTTCGGTTCCCACTCAGGACAAACAATTGTGTGCATTAACATGTCTATTTTTCCTGAGTCTGTGTGTAATTATCTATACAATAGTATATCAGTTGTCTGGTTGCCATAGTACAAGCTCTGCTTAGTTTCGGATCAGATATATATATATATAGTTGAACGCAAATCACAGTAGTGTCGGCCGGCAGGGTGGCCGTGTTCCCGGAGAGCTGCGTGCGCGGCGCCGGCCTCAACGCGCTGCACGCGTGCCTGCTGGCGCTGGCGCCGCGCCGCGACCTGCAGCGCCCCGAGGACGTGAATGAACCATATGTTGCGCAGTTGACTAGTATCCTTTTTATTAAATTATAAATGTTATAATTTATGTCATTTTACAGGAGGCGTGCGAGTTTCAAATAGACGAAATTTTCCACGTAGGGGACTCGACGGGGCCCGTCGGCTACGAGGGCGACGAACTTATCATAGGTGCGTTGCGTTCTGTTAGTTGTGAGATGAATAGAGCGACGTATATTTAACACCCCCCCCCCCCCAGTACCTCTGGAGTCCGGCAAGTTCGCGGAGATATCCGTGCGCACGATATATATATACCGCAACCGCGTCCGCGCGCACGCTGCCGCACGGGACAGTTGGCGTCGCTGGGCCTGGGTCGCTTCCCGCCGGGACTGCGGCAGGGCATGGTGCTGCTAGCGCGGCCGGGGGGCTACACCGTGGGACTATCAGACTAGTCCACTCGTCGCAAGCTTCGGAGAAGAATCGAAAGAACGCGAGGAGACAGAACAAGAATATCCTCCAGGACATCGCCAACGTAAAGAACAGCCTCACGAAGACATCGGACACGAAGTGCACGAACGTGTACGTGTCGGACGACGGGAGCAAGTACAGCGACGCGCACGTGTCGAGCGACACGCAGGACAAGTGCGTGTGTGACGACCTGGTGTTCCTCGAAGACCCAAACGACCCTAGACGCTGTATATACTTTCAGGTGAGCAGAAAACTCTACTCGTTTTTAAAAATATTAGCAAACCTTAGATATGCGATTCCACGCGATTCGCTACCAGCTCTGCTGTATTGTACACCACAAACACTTCTCGATCAATATATCTCTATATATAACACGACACTGTTACACTTAACTACTTATATACACTTTAGTTTTACTTACAAAGTTCCGATAACATCTTTACAGATAACCAAAACGCTAAATTTTTCGCGAATCCATAGTCAATACCACAGAATATTAAGATTTCGACCAAATTTCATGGTCAAAGTTGCTTATATACTCTACTTGCTATTGGAATCGACTATAGACTTGTATATGTTTGCACAGCACTTTGTGTGTGTGTGTGTTTTTTTATCCGTAACAGCACGTGAATGTCCTACTGCGGGGCTACAGGCCTCCTCTCCCTTTTTTGAGGAGAGGGTTTGGAGCTTATTCCACCACGCTGCTCCAGTGCGGTTTGGTAAGTACACATGTGGCAGAATTTCAGTGAAATTAGACACATGCAGGTTTCCTCACGATGTTTTCCTTCGTCGTAAAGTACGAGAAGAATTATAATCACAAATTAAGTACATGAAAATTCAGTGGTGCCTGAACCATCTTGGCTGTTTTTTTTATATGCTAGCAATATTAGCACAGACTGTGCAATATAATATGTAATGCGGTCATGAATTAAATTTGATTGAATGTAACAGGCATCCGTGCATGTCCTGAGACACTCCACGGCCATCTACCCAGGGTTCCAGTGCTCTGTGCATGTCGGGAACGTGCGTCAGACGGCCATTATCGAGGTAACGAATACATACATCAAACTCACTTTGCGGAATGGAATTAAATAGTTTAATTTTGGTATAATTTGTGGTGTTGCGTAAAATACTTAAGTATGATAATGATATTTATTTTTTTATGTTATATTCCTGTTTAGCGGTAGAATATCTGATGAGTGGGTGGTACCTACCCAGGCGGGTTTGCACAATGCCCTTACCACCAGTTACCACACACACTTATAATATATTCTGCCGCCAAACAGCAATAGCATTGTTGTTGGTGAGTAAAACAGTGTAACTACAGGCACGAGGGACATAACATCTTAGTTCCCAAGGTTGGTGACGCATTGTTGATGTAAGCGATGGTTAATATTTATTGCGGTGTCAATGTCTATGGGCGGTGGTGACCACTTACCATCGGGTTGCTCATCTCATCGCTGACCACGGATATATTTTTCGCTTTAGGGTATAATGTCTCCGAACAACGTGCTGAGGGCGGGCGAGGGGGCCTCCGTGCTGTTCAGGTTCGCCCGCTGTCCGGAGTACCTCGTGCGGGGCCGCCGGCTGCTGTTCACGGCGGGGCTGGGGACCAGGTACCGCTCAACGAACCCAACGATAACTTCTAATTACAGTTGAATTGTTGACCCAATAAAGTATATCGTCAGCTCAGTGTTGGTATCCGAGATCGCTAGCTCCACTGACTTTCACATATTTAATTTATAAGTGTTCGGTGAAGGAAATCCATGCATCGAAGCAGGTTGTGGAACAAGCTCAAACCTTCTCCTGAGAAGGAGAGGTTTTAGCCCAGCTGTGGGACATTTATATACTGTAACTGTTTTGAATCATGTTGGAATAAGTTTTGTTCTTAAGAAGAGATATCTTCGACCAACAGACACTTTTGTACTTTACTAGCAAAACCCGGAAGGTGGCTGTTAATGTGGTACAGCGCCATCTAGCGGCGTTACAACGAAGTGGATATTATAAAATCATCCATGAGACATACATCTAAATTTCAATTATGATGGTGATTCAAACGGTCCGAACTCTATTAATCACAAACAGATACACAAACAGCCATTTTTATATATTAACGAAATTGTTTTGTTACAGAGCCATCGGCCGGGTCACGCAAACCTTCCCGTACCATGAATTCTATAGAACACGGCTCCAATGTAAAATTCGAGATCTCTCTAGAATATTCTAGATAAAATAATATATTAATTGTATCTGTAACCAGTTTTCTTGTCGTGTTTACTTCATGATTGCGTGGGGAGCGTTTCGCCTTGCGGATTAAATTACAAAAAACGACAAACGATGATGGTATTTTTATGTTACATAAAAACAGTGTTGCCAACCTCTTAGAAGCATCCTCCTGACGGATGAATTGAAACAAATACAAAATACATTTATAATATGATGTTAAAAAAAAGCAAATCAAGTACTGCAAGTAGCATTAGTAAACTTGAAATATACTCAATTAAATGAAGCTTAAGAGTTAATCCCCGGAGAGAATTTCTTTAAAAAATGTTCCTCCTAAAAAATGTCTAACCTGAAAATATCCTATTTGATTTCATCTGACATAGCCCTATTTAGGGGGAAAACCCCCAAGTTGGCAACACTGTATAAAAAAAATGTGGACCATCCATATAAACTTTCATACATTTAACACTAGCGGACAAATTTTTAATAAACCATCAAATGTGATCGAGCAAATTTTCACTCATAACTCATTTTTTTTCAGTCAGTTTATTAATCAGTGTCAGAGTTTTTATTACGTATATAATATACATGCAAAACGTCTATGCTTACGTATAAATAATATTGCAATATATAAAGGCTTATATATATATATATATATATATGAAAATATAATACATCCAATTTCTAGTTAATATTAAATAATTATATAACTAGGTTTATGAAATAACGTACATACCCAATGGATATTACATCTTGGTTCCCAATGTTGGTGGCACATTGACAATATAAATGATGGTTAATATTTCTTAAAACGCCAATGACGCGGTGGAGAATTACCACCAAAATTACATTAGCCTTCCTATTCGAAATTAAAAAAGAGAAACAGAAATCGCAACAGTAAAAGGTTATAAGTCTTTATATTTGAAAATATGTACATTCAAAAACATTAAATTCTTAGTTATACCATGTTTGCCTATCTACCCTTCCGTGACGCCACGGTGACAGGACTATGATAATCTTATCGTATGTTAAATTGTTACAATAATAACTTATTTAGAAGTAAGTTGACTTAAAATTTCAAATAAACTGAGATTTAAAATAAATATTCTTATTTAAAATCAAAATAGCACTATGTACGTGTTAATATTGTATTTAATACACCTTTTACAATTAGTTGAAATGTATATTTAGTATATTCCAATCGTAGGAGTAAATATAAACTAACTTTATATTTCCATATCCCGTGATAGTCGCTAATAGCTCAGCTAAACTACTTTCTCGAATAAAACGCATTTTTTTCGCAAATCCATAATGAATATCACAGATAACTCAAAATCTCGACCAATGATATCGCGCCAATTCAATGTCGGTTGTTAATTTGCCTTTGTCTACTCTTGTGGCTTTAATACACAAGTTATTTTCTATCTAGTTAGTTAGTTAAATGAAATAACATATTTATATGCATACATATATAACGTAACTGTTTTTAAAATGATAATCACGCCCCAAGGAACAAATCTTTAGGTTTGTATTTTTTTTTTTTTTTTGTTAATGGTAGCTCTTACAATGCCGATGTTACTTTTGCATTAAGCCGCGCTGATATGTAAGACTCCAATAACAATTGATTATAAATTTAAAACAATAATGTTGTACGGTAAAATAAATTTTGTATTTATTTAAAAAAAAAACATGCTTAGCATTTTAAAAACACAAACGTCATGACGCCATTTTGAATTACAATTTTGGCGCCATTAATATAATCACTACCTCAAGAGGTAAACCAAAATTAGCTTTCATATTGTTAGTATTTAAACTTTGTACATTAAATGATATATCCAGTTCCTGTTTATAAATTGCAATTTTAAGTTAATGATACATATTTATATAACATTACGATATCTAACTATCAATGATCGGATTATTTAATGCCGATTTTACTTTAGACGATATGACATTGACTTTTTATGATTTGTATTAATTAATATTTTTATAGCTAACTGTGGCATCGATATTAATTAAACTACAATAATATTAAATATAATTTAATAAAAGCAATTAATGGTTGAATAAGATTTTTTTTAAACAAAGATAATTAGTATCATTTACGTTTTTGGTCTAAGAAAACGTGTCGCGTTAAAAGTTATTTTTTTAAATAGAAAAACATATTTAAACCTTTACTAACCTGATTATTATATTACACATAACAAATTTAAAAAAATTGCAGCATAAAGTAATGTTAATTATATATAAATTAAAAAATAAACATCCAGGTATTTAGGTATAAGTTGTAATAACTCGGTCATATTTTTTTGAGAACTTCAGGCATTATAAGCACGAACTATTCCCGTCAATCATATTCTGATCAGTTATAAATATAAATGAAATTTCGTCTATTACCTAACTTATGCAATACTAAATTTGAATATGTACCAAAACAAAATTATATATTACTATTTTGGTAAATTTTTACAAAATTCAAGCGATTCATCACTGCTTGAAAATTATATTTTATTCTTATTAGGCGCCATTTTGAATATATAAGGAATGGCCTGTGTGTAAGACTCTGCGGCAACATGAATGGAAAAAAATACCGCTAAGCTAAATAACAATAATTATTAAAAGAATAGCAGACCTAACATCAGAAATAGCATTTGTATGATAACCATCCTCAAGAATACTAAAAAATGCTCTGTTATGTCATATTCTGTTATTTTGAAAAGACCCCATTTTCAAATTCGTATTGTGTTATTTAAATTTATTAAAATATTAAATATTTTTAAACATAATCATGACGCCATTTTAAATTTAAATTTTGGCGCGATTCATATTGTTGTATTGTTGTATACATATCTTTTGTCGAAGTATTTAAATTTTGTACATTAAATCTAAATGATTTTTCTAGTTCCTGTAAGCTGATATAACTTGCTATTTTAAGTTAAATATACGTATTTATGTAACACAAACGTAAGACATTTTTAAGTGACACCATTTTGAAATTCAGAAATATTTATGGGAACAAAATTAATTAAATAATTTGCTGTTTCGTTTTTCATCTGTAAAAACAATTGTAAGTAAATATTTTAATTTATAATTTGTATGAACTAAAAATACCTAAAAAGTAATCCTACTAAAAAAATATTTATTTATAAGTGTATTTTTTACATTTACTCTATATTTATCATCAAATTTGTATTTTATATATATTTCACTAAGATTCATTTTAACTTTTATCTTCTTCTTAACGACTTTAAAATTTTCTTACATATCTTATTGTTTATACAATAATAGTCCTTATTGCATAAATTTTAAGTACGTATTTTATTAGATCTCTTTGCCTCAAAGTTTCAATTAATCCGAATTAATTTAATTTGATAAAGTAATGGTAAGCGATGAAATGATGATGTTAAATAATTAATTGTTTATTATCTGTGGCAGTTCGCTTAGATTATTAATTAGAAACGTGTGTTTCTTTAATTTTTTAATATTGTCAGAGTAAACGGCCAGTTTTAATAAAAGTTAGATTCGTGTCATCGATTTATGAAAATTTTAGGGTGTTATTAGACTAAATTAATCTTTTTATTGAATTATGCTTTGAATAAAACGTGTGATTGTGACTTAAAAAAAAACAATGTTTTTCACTGACTTAGAAAAATGTTATATATTAGCAAAGATTAAAAAAATATTTAAATCAGTCATTCAATATTTAAAAAAAATGACAACATTTTTTAGCACATCATTAGACTATAATAAAAATAATTAAAGTATGTTGGATTTTTTATTTAAAATCTTTATAATTTAAGCTACACTTTGTAAAAAATAAATTGTTAATTATTGTGTCAACCCGCGTTCATAAGAAAGTTTCACGACAATGCGCGCTTGCTGAGTTGGTGATAATTAATCAAGTAGACTTATAAGTACATTCGAATTATTTCACAAAGGTTTAAAGCTACTAGTTGTGGATATATGCAGATTCTACCAAGAAGAACTGAACCGAAGAAAGAAACTCAATAGTAAATCTTGTAGCGTTAATCGAATTCCATACATTAATATATAATCATAAATATCATTGTACCCATTTAGTCGATTATATGATTTAATTAATGATTAAACGAACTTACCATAATGTCTAGCATAATGTTACATGTAGTAGACACTAGATGTCGCCAGTCTGCACTGTATTTGGATTTTTTATTATTATAGTAGTAGGCACAACTTGGTGCTGGAACCGCTTTCTACTATCTTCATTATGTTCAGAGCATCTTCTTTGCACTGAAGATTTTCAGGACGTCAGTCTTTTCGAGATTAGAATGGCTCTCGGACAACTCAAAAACAACAAGGCACCTGGTGATGATGGTATTACAGCCGAGCTTCTGAAGGCGGGTGGTACACCAATCCTCAGGGCTCTTCAGAGGCTTTTTAACTCCGTCATTGCCAAAGGTCAAACGCCAAAAGCATGGCACAGAGGTGTGGTGGTACTTTTCTTTAAGAAGGGTGATAAAACCCTTCTGAAGAATTACAGGCCCATCTCACTGCTGAGTCATGTTTACATGTTGTTTTCGAGAGTCATTACGAATCGTCTCGAGCAAAGGCTTGACGACTTCCAGCCACCCGAACAAGCCGGATTCCGGAAAGGCTTTAGCACCATAGACCACATACATACGCTGCGGCAAGTTATACAGAAGACTGAGGAGTATAACCAGCCACTTTGCTTAGCGTTTGTGGACTATGAGAAAGCCTTTGATTCGATCGAAACCTGGGCCGTGCTGAATTCTCTTCAAAGGTGCCAAATTGATTATCGGTATATCAGGGTGTTAAAGTGCTTGTACGAGAACGCCACCATGTCGATCCGACTCCAGGATCAGAACTCAAAACCTATCCAACTGCAGAGAGGTGTAAGACAGGGAGACGTAATATCTCCGAAACTGTTTACCGCTGCATTGGAAGATGTTTTCAAGCTTCTGGACTGGAACGGACTTGGCATCAATATTAACGGCGAGTACATCACTCATCTTCGATTTGCCTATGACATTGTAATTATGGCTGAGACCTTGGAAGACCTCGGCACTATGCTCGATGACCTCAGCAGGGTTTCCCAACAAGTGGGTCTAAAAATGAACATGGACAAGACGAAAATCATGTCGAACATCCATGTAGCACTCACTCAAGTCAAGGTTGGAAATTCTGCACTCGAAGTTGTAGACAACTATGTCTACCTAGGTCAGACCATCCAACTAGGTAGGTCCAACTTCGAGAAAGAGGTCAATCGTCGAATTCAACTCGGCTGGGCAGCGTTCGGGAAGCTACACGATATCTTCTCATCCCAAATACCGCAGTGTCTCAAGTCGAAAGTCTTCGACCAGTGTGTGTTGCCAGTGATGACTTATGGATCAGAGACGTGGTCGCTCACAATGGGCCTCATAAGAAGGCTCAAGGTCACTCAAAGGGCAATGGAGAGGGCTATGCTCGGAGTTTCTCTGCGAGATCGAATCAGAAATGATGAAATCCGCAGACGAACCAAAGTAACCGACATAGCCCGAAGAATTGCTAAATTGAAGTGGCAGTGGGCGGGGCACATTGCTCGCAGAACCGACGGCCGCTGGGGTAGAAAGGTTCTCGAGTGGCGACCACGAACCGGAAGACGCAGCGTGGACAGGCCCCCTACAAGGTGGACCGACGACTTAGAACGAGTCGCGGGAAGCCGTTGGATGCGGGCAGCGCAAGATCGGCCAACGTGGAAATCCTTGGGGGAGGCCTTTGTCCAGCAGTGGACGTCTTTCGGCTGGTGATGATCTTCTTTACAAATATTGATATTTGAGTATCAAGTAGATGGTTAATATTTGTCTCTGGTCAGACACTCTCTGTCCAATAAAAAATAATTTATTATAAGGGAAATGGTAAATGGGGTGGTTGAGATGCTAATCTATTCTCTTCAAAGTCCTCGTATAATTATGACTGCCTCGTTGGTCTAGTGGCTTGATGTAAGGCAGACCCCCTCCGGGTCAATTCCCAGGTCGGGCAAATAAAAAAAGCTATTGAGTTTGTCTGTCAGAAAATTCTGAGTAGCAGCCCGGAGTCTGGAAGTTGGAAGTGTGTACACTCCCGTGCCTCGGAAAGCACGTAAAGCCGATGGTCCTGCGCCTGAACTCTTTCCGGTCGTGTCGGATTGCCGTCCCATCGGATTATGAGAGTTAAGGAATGGGGAGTGCACCTGTGTTTGCGCACACACTTGTGCACTATAATATCTCCTGCGTATTTGACTAATATATCTTGAGATTGGCTGCCGTAGCCGAAATCAGTCTGGAGGACATTATTATTATAATTCAATTATAGACTAAAAGAGTCAATTAGTTTCAGTTGGGATTACAGTGTTAATGTACCAGGAGATCATAAACAGTGTGTCGGTCTCACCAAACGGTTAGATTAAAAGAGTCAATTAGTTTCAGTTAGGATTACAGTGTTAATGTACCAGGAGATCATAAACAGTGTGTCGGTCTCACCGAACGATTAGATTAAAAGAGTTAATTTTGGCGAGACGTTTGGCGCGGTTGGTAGATACTTGCCTTTTCACGCCGAA